>NC_053157.1:230280825-230426363 GCF_016835505.1 Polypterus senegalus | reverse complement strand
CTCACACAGCAAAGACCTTACATGCAGTTTGTTTAGTCTTATAAAGCTCGGCTCCTGCATTTTTCAAAACAAAGTTTGCCTGCTTGCCTCCTCAGAGAGCACATGATGACCTCGTCTCACAGCTCGACTCACAGAAACTAAAAGCAAAGCAAGTAAGAAGGACAGGCAGGCAAGAGGCCTCTCTAACAAAATTAATGGTGTCCTTTTAAAGTTGTTTCAGGCCTAAACCTTTCAAAACTAAGAGCACAAAAACTAATAATGAAGCTCATTGATCCCTAATCAAAATTCTCAACAATGGAAAGAGTACTTCAAGAGGATGATGAATGAAGAGAATGAGAAAAAGAGAATGTTGAATGATGTGGAGATAGTGAATCAGGAAGTGCACTGGATTAGCAAGGAGGAAGTAAGGACAGCGATGAAGAGGATGAAGAATGGAAAGGCCGTTAGTCCAGATGACATACCTGTGGAAGCATGGAGGTGTTTAGGAGAGATGGCAGTGGAGTTCTTAACCAGATTGTTTAAAAGAATCTTGGAAAGTGAGGGGAAAATGAGGAGTGAAGAAGGAGTGTACTGGAGCCGATATTTAAGAATAACCGATAGCAGAGGGGGATTTGGCGTGTAAACGTACGAGCACCAAGGCCTGCATTAACAATCACGATTTATTGTGTCGCACTGAACTCCACAGGACGGAGACATATTACCAACGATTCAACACACTGGCGGAATATGTCCAAGCCAGACTTTGTGGAACGGAGAGACGACAGCACTTCGATATAAACTTATCGACAGCGATTAGCCATGCTGCCACCAACACAACATAAATACGGTCAAATCGAAAAGTGAGCATCTTAAAATATAAAAAATAAAAAAATAAAATAAATAAATAAACACTGTGAAACAGGCTGGCCCAGTGGGTCCAGAGGGCGCCAGTCACTAAACCCCTGAGGTGACGATTACTCGACTCCTGTCTGTAGTCTTTATTGTCCCATCTGATCAGGACTTGGCCATGAAGACACAGTCTTTGTCTTATCATGGAATGTACATTTGCATTAATAAATAAAAGGAGTTCATTGTTAAAAAAGTAATAATAATGAAAGATTCAATTCACTTAAACACTGCCATCTACTGGACAAATTCAGGATCATTTATAAACGTTTTGCTTTATTCTTAAAACCGTCTCTTTTGAATAAAGCAATAAGAATGAATAATTATGAAACGCGACAAACTTTCACATCACACTGATAGCAGAAAGATCTTTTTGAAGATCATGTCAAAGCATGGATGCCAAAGAAAATTCATCACCATGGTGTGTGGCATGTTCATTATTTTATGCAAGTTAACGTTAAGGACAATGGGTGATGCACAGGAGTCCTTCACTCCCTGAAATGTGTCTCTGTGCTGATGCTGATCAGACTGATGTACTCCATCATGACGATTGATGCTTTTAAAGACTATAATGTAGGCATTGACATTAGTTACCACAAATGGGAAACTGATCAACTTTACAAGGCTTCACAAAGTAAAGTAAGTTTAGGACAGACACCATCAGAGGATTTCTCCAGATTATAACTGTGGTCTCAATGCTGGCTCAAAGGCTGATAAGCAGTGCAGTGATGATAAGTTCTCTGATGAATGGACTGACTTTGGACTTTTCATTAACAATTAACAGACTGAAGTAAACCGTCAGCCTACACCAGGAACACCATAAGTTGAACTAAACTTTATAATCAGCAGTCAAAGACTCAGTTTGGAGAACAGGTTCATGTACCTTGGCAGCACACAGTCCCAGGGCACTGGCATTGATGATGTAGTAAACACCAGGACCAATAAAGCAAGTGTAGCCTCGGGCAGACTTCATGTAACATCTGAAGCAGAAGAGGCATAAGCTCACCGATGAAGCTGAAGGTGTTTAGGGTTGTAGTGCTCCACACTTTTCTTTCCACCTGTAAATGTAAAGGGTGTACAAAGAGATTCAACCATTCCCAAAAACTGTCTTTCGAAGTTCCTTCATGTTAAGTGGCAGAACAGAATTCCAGACACTGAAATTCTTGCCATAGCTGGCCCACCATAACTCAGACTGCATCAGGATGGTTTATAGGATGAAACTCTGGCCATGCAGACTAAGAGATTGTAGCTTGAGGTGTGAGGTGAAACGAGTTGGGGGTGTTGATGGATTTGATTGTAAACCCAGTTAGTGTTTTTATCGATTCTGGCACAACCCGTTACAACTCCGGTCGGTGTAGGACACACACGTGAAAGTGTGCAGTGAGGTGAATTGATTACAAGTCATCAGCAGTGCAGGAAGCAGAAGACACCAGCAGAACATGAAGTGGAGTTAAAGGGAGTGGGGTCAGTGCAGAGGGGGGATACTGTGGTCATATTTGGAGTAGCGAGAACACAATCTGTGGTGTGGAAAGTTAACAGAGAGGAGGACGAGTTGGAGAATTAGGATGATTAATGGCTGATTTGGAGGGTTCAGTAGAAACATGCAGAAGATTAAGATACAACACCATTCTGTTTATATTTGTTATATTAACTATGTGGCAAGTAGAATTTGGTTCCCTCACAGACTAAAGTTTTTAGCAATTAGGAATTCATAAATCGGTTATTTCAGCTTTACATTCTTAGCTGACATATTTTACAATTGGACGCAATAGATTTGTGGAAACAATTTTATTTATGTTGATGATTGGTGACAAAATAGGATTCACAGGCTTTACTATCGAGTACATGATAGGTAGCATTTTTTAGGGCTGTGTTGAGAAATTTAAAAGAAAAATGCAGAATACATCTAGGAGGGTAGAAGTTTCAGCTTTGCCTTCTTTGGTGTGTTTAGTGAACACATAACTCATCTGATTAATACCATCTTACAATCTTAATTTACTAATTTTGTACTTTATTAATCTGTCTAGAGTTACTGAAATTGCTTTATAACTCAAGTATTTTTTGTTGTTGCTTTGGAAATTAATTTGTCTTGAAATTTCTGTCACACTGAGGGACAAATCAGACAGTAACTTCAATTCATCAGCCTACCCTTTCACCAACATGCCCTCTGAGGTAGATGGGAGCGTCTTCTGCCTCCTGAAGTCTCTGAGCAGCTCCTTGCTTGGCTTTACTGACATTACTGGTCAGATTGTGGCCCTGACACCACTGAGTCAGCAGACAGACCTCTTTTCTCTAAGCTGTCTTGTCATCAGACCTGTGATGTTGGTCACATCAGCAAATGTAATAATGGAGTTGGAGTCGTCTCTGGTCACACAGTCTTAGGTGAACAAAGAGTGCAGGACAGTGCTAAGCACACAATGCTGTTGTTATGGGATGGAGTTCTTAAATGGCAAAATGAGTGACCTGCCTAGAAGACGATCACCTAAGCACAGCCAGTCCCCAGATGTTATCTGACGGTTTCAGGCTCCAGAAATGGAAAGCTGGCAGAACAAAATGAAATGTCCAGAGATATCATAAAGCTGTACAAGAGGGAGGATAACCATCAGCACCCGACCCTGGGTATATTGAGGTGTTTGCTGGTCAAAAAAATAAATAAATAAATTGAATAAAAATAATAAAAAATGTGTTAAGTAATAAAATACTAAAACATAAAATAAATAATTATGCTGTGCCACAGTATTACTAATGATTATTCAGTCATGATTTCCTTTATTTTAGCGCTTTGTTTCATTATTGATTGTTTTGTCCTATTTTTCATTGTAAATGTTATTCTTAAGTGATTTAAGTGTTTTAAATCTTATTGTAATTGCTTAGAAAGTTAATTTAATTTGTATTTCTTTTATTTTGTATGCTAGTCAGAGTAGATGTTGCTGCTGTGCAGCTTTCTCAAGGCCTATTTTCAGGCCACAGTAGGCCTCAGGCGTGTGCAGTGGTGTGAGACCCCCATGGCGCGTCTCGTTCAGCTCCTGTTGTTGATCTCTTCAGGGTGGGATTTTGATGTTTTCTTGTTTTCTGTTTTGACCTTTGCCTTTGCATTTTCAATTTTCATAGTGTTTACCTTTTTGAAGAGTATATTGTATTTGCATATGTTTTAGCATGTTTGGGTGTGAATTAATAATAAGAATTAATTAATAATAATAATTTCTCAATACTTTCCAAAATTGTGAACCTTTTTTGACTTCATGTAATTTATAAAATAAAATAAATCTAACTTAGGAATGTAGGTCTTTGTTATATTGAGCCAGGTGTTTTATGGTGTCCTCTCTCTTTCAGTGGTTTTGTAGGCCGTGAGCCTTTCTCGTGGTATTCAGGCTTTGTTTGAAGTGTGCAGGTCTGAAATCACAACATGCTATTATTTGGGAGTTTTTTTATCTCTGCTATAAATTCTGGAAATGTTGACTTCTGGAATTTAACCATAATGCTCTGAATTGTTTTCTAAATATGAACCCTTTTATTAAAAGGTTTTGTCATTTAATTTGTTCTTTTTTAGTGTGGTTACAACTGAGACTAAAAGAAAAAAATCACATTTTCTTGTAAAGAATATGACAAAATAAAAACCTTGAACCTAAAATAACTGATAAACTTGAATATGAATATGGGATTTGGTCTAAAAGGTCTGTACCTGATAATATAATTACATATAATTTGATTTTGATGTCTAACATTAGGGTCTCAAAGGATTTGTCCAGCAGAGATTTGTCCAGCGGTCCAGGAGAGATCTTTTAGTTTCCGTACTCAAACTTTACTGATAAACAGACAATCGTCATGTGAGGCTGTGAAAGGCAGAGGATGGTTTTGTTCTGTTTGACTGAGTGTTGAAGATGACTACCTCTTCATTAAAATCAGCCCTGTTAGCAGATAAGCCTCAGTGAAGAACGTCTTTCAACAACCACATGTCAGTGAATGTCCTACAAGGAAACACAAATATAACTGAAGGGATTTGGACACAGATATCAACAGCCTTTGAATCTTGCCGACTACTCCAATCCTGTTTCTTGGCTCCAATCAAGTAAAGTGAGAACTGAAATAATTGTTGAGAGCTGCCTGTGGTATTTGATAGTCTAACAAACCTCTTAAACTCTAAGTGGCCTGGTACCGGGCTGACAAGGGTTCAGAAATGTTTTAAAACACCTTCTGCTGCATCATAAAGATGAACTACGCCACACACCTCGTTTGATAGCCACAGGTGTCTACTACACAGTCATAGTGATCACATTGTTAGAGTAGGTGCAGCTGACATTTTAATCTGCTATGAAATCATACGTTCTGGTGCGTCGTACACCAACAACCAGAGAAATTAAACCAGCCTAGAAATTTTTCTTCAAAAGAAATACTGAAGTGACATTCATCACTCAAAGGTTCTCGACCAGTAGATTTCAAATGATGCCTTGAACCCCCACTACAACGTAGCATAGGGTGACCACGAGCCAAACACTGGAACAACCGTCACATCACACTTGTGAATTTCATGTGCTCTTCCATATAACTCCACAACACAACAGTAAAAATATACAAGTAACATGTCAGCACTTACAGCAGATACTCCTGCTCAAAACAAGCACTGACATACGTATGTGCTATTTAACACCTGGTGACGCTGGATGGCACTGGCTGAGTGGGTCACACCATCACAAATCTCTCAACATTGGATAGCGGAGACTGAGACGATTCCATCAACACCAAATAAGGCCTCATGTTTGAACAACGGGCCTGCCGTGACTTTATATAAAGAAGTCCATCTCATCAGTCAAGTTTGAATTTTTGTGTTGTTGTATAAAACAGTGAATACAAACAACTTATATATCAACATTTACAGAAGAGTCTGTAGAATAACACAAGCCTAAGCACATCACTGTGTGATTCAGTGTTCGTGAGATATTCACCTTAAAACAGCATGTGCTAACTGGTGACTGGCATCAAACACTTGCTGTTTCCAGGTGGGTTACTGTGGCTCAGTGGGTCGTTTACTGGAAAGCTTTATACCATTTGATATCTGTGACTGAGACGTCTCCAATGATATATGACATGCTCAACGTTTGGAAAATGAACAATAAAAGGTCAGAAAATTTGTTTTGTGTGTCTGTTTGTGTATCTATGATACATGGATGTGTGTGTGTGTATACATGAGAAATTATTTATATTTGATATTAATATTTTCTATTATTTTATATACATTTTACTTTATTTACATTTATATTGAGGGCATCCCTGCCTGAAAAGGTTCTGGAGGTGAGAGGGCTGCCCGTGGTGCCAAATGCTGTAACATTTTAGTTCTTTGTGTTATCAACATGAAGCTTTTCACAAGGACAGATGACATGTCTGGGAACACAGCAGAGGTGACAAATCTGACCTGTCATTGCTAAAATTTGAAATATACAGCATTTTATAACAAAACATACAGAAGAATCACAGGGTCCGTCTAAGGGTTTGTTTTTTGTGTGTGTTTGCCATCAGTGTTTCAGTAAAGGAAAATTGAAATTTGACACAAACACAAATTCTATCACATCTGTGAAGTTTTAGTGAAAAATCACCGTCCTTCCTGTATGTATTGGATAATTAGGCTTTATTATGGTGTCCTAATGTCAGGAGGAAATTACTGAAAATGACCTCAGGGTGTAAAAGACCAACAAAGATGTTCAGGACAAGAAAAAATAAATCAAGTAGAAAATCAGAGAGTGAGAGTCAGACAAGAAGACAAAGAGGCAGGCAGGTTTTTATTTTGCTTGCACTTGTCTTTATTTTACTTAGAAGACATTCTTTTAATTCTTCATTTTTGAAAATGATTGGTCTGGGAGGGTCCTATTGGGCTAAAAGAGAAACAGACAATTAATAAATTAGTAGAAAAAGATCAAAGTCCTTCACATTTTATAGGAGACTTTAGAGAATCTGATGTGAGTTCAGTGACGTTGTGAATTAATAGAAAGAGACGAGAGAGAAGGCCCTGCTGCAGTGAGCCATCAAAGACTGGTGAAGGAATCAAACACAGGTGGAGGAGTAAGATACCTGTGATTTAAAAAGTAACCCTCTTTTTTCATACTACCATTATACAGAACTTTAAAAAAATTAATAACTGGAGCTAAACTGGAAGGACAGGTTTTCCAGAATGGGACATCCTCACTCCTTAAACTCACGAAACGCCTGTGGGATCCACAAATGGTTTTAGGCCTGGAAACAAGTCAGTCAGCCCTCCATCTAGTCAAACATTTACCTCTGTAGGCCAAACATGCTTACCGACTTATTGAGAACGAGAAAAATCATCTTCAACGTCCTCCTTCTCAAAATCCTGATCCGCCTCCAAATCCTGCTCCAGATTCTCCTGCAAAACCTCCTCCTCCAAATCCTCCTCTTCCAAATCCTCCTCCAGATCCACTTCCTGCATTCTGGCTGCTAGGATGAAATGAAGAAGACAAGTCAGGATTTCCATCCCTTTCACTCCATCCACTCTTCATGGATGAGATGCTTTCTAGTTGTAGGACAGCTGGCACAGTAAACAGTTACATTTTGCTCTCATCTCATAATGCAGCACATTATGCAGGTCAGGACCTTACATTTAAATAAGTAAATACATAAATATTTAAATAAATAAATACAGTGAGTTATGGCCACCCTAGAGTCCTGTCTCCTATAGCCAAGTGCACCTTTGTGTGTAAAGCTCATTGAAACAGCAGGCTGCCATTAAAGTCTCCTTCATTCACATCTCACTGACTGGCCTGCTGTGCCCGTTTCAGGATGGTGGCTCAGGGGGTCTCTATGAGTGAACTGAACACTGTGGGTCACTACACACACACACACCACACACACACACACACACACACACATTTCATAGACTTCAGCTGCTCATCTGCTCTTTAATTCTCATCCTGTGTGTCTAAAAGTTTAAAGATAGCAATTAAAGAATATCAAAGGTCCCTTTTCCATCCATCCATTTTCCAACCCGCTATATTCTAACTACAGGGTCACAGGGGTCTGCGGGAGCCAATCCCAGCCATCACAGGGTGCAAGGCAGGAAACAAACCCTGGGAAGATTGGCAGCCCACCGCAGAAGGTCCCTTTTTATTATCAATTTCTTCTCATTACAAATGGCAACACAAATAACAAGAGGAATTCACTTTTGACAAAATGAACATCTTGGATTGAACATCTCAACACCCACCAAAGCCAAAGCAGAGATAACCATTTAAAGCTTAAGACCCTCCTGATCTGAGACCACTGCTATGGAGCTTTGTAGACATTTAATGAAAAGGAATAACGTAAAAGAGATAATAACTAGAGGAGGAACATGAAAGTGAGGCAGAAACGGCTTATATCAACACATAAACTGATCAGAGGATGTGAAGAAGGACGACTGTAAACACGAATCACTACTTGTAGGAGACCACCAGGGCTAACGATAAGAGAAATCAAAGTGGAAGACATCTTAAAGTGTTCAGTCAGCTCCTGAAATGTTCACAGTCAGAAGTCATTAAAGTGCACTGGAGACACCAAGAAGGGTTTATACAAAGGTGATCTCATATCAGGACAAATAAGGACAGTGGCCACATATTAGAAATCAAATGCCGATGGTCATTTGTAACATTTTAATATGAAAAGGAAACTTCACTAAATAGAGCGACATAAAGGGGGCTGGCAACTGAAAGCTTGATAAACCCAAGATCACCACTTAGTGCCCTTGGACCAAATCCAGCTCATTTTCTTTGCCCAAAGTCGTCATGCACAGCTGCTTTTCCTACTCATCCGTTCAGAGCCTTTGGCACTCGCACACCTTATCTAGTGAGTCACTTGTAAAGTTTCAGATTTGCATTTTATCTGTGAATTTGTCACAACGCTCTGTGTCTGCACCAGTGAAGAGCGCAAAACAAAAATCAACTGAATTGATTTGAGCTGAACTGGGAGATTCAGGGACAGTTTCAGTCCAGAATCTGTAAGTTGTTAAGTAGTCAATCATAAGAACAAAAACTGTATAAATATAAGGTGTATATATTTTGTGCTATTTAATTATTTGTACTTACATTGCATTGAATAAGAATTTCCTTGTACTATGTATACATGACAGTAAAATTAACTTGATTTGATATCCATCCACCTATCCATTATCCAACCCACTGTATCCTAACTACAGGGTCATGGGGGTCTGCTGTAGCCAATCTTAGCCAACACAGGGCACAAGGCAGGAAACAAACCCTGGGCAGGACGCCAGACCACCACAGGGCACATACACCCACACACCCAGCACACACTATGGACAATTTAGAATCGCCAATGCACCTAACCTGCATGTCTTTGGACTGTGAGAGGAAACTGGAGCACCCAAAGGAAACCCTCACAAACACGGGGAGAACATGCAAACTCCACACAGAGAGGACCCTGGAAGCAAACCCAAGTCTCCTTACTGCGAGGCAGCAGCGCTACCACTGCGCCACCATGCCGCCCTGATATGACATGATTAGGGTCATTTTAAACATCAGACATCTCTAAAATAATGACACAGGCCGAGAGTTTAATGGGCAGCTGCTGAATTCAGGATAACAAGACACATAAAGTTTAAAAGAGAATTCATAATGAAATCCAATCATTCACTCCACCTTTCAGAGTCTGTGCTTTACTATTCACTACAACATCATTTTATAATCACACCATGTTTGTGTTAAGTGTTTCTTGTCTTCATAAACTTTATCCATTAATTTATCACTCAGTAGCTCCAGTAAATGCCTACAACAGACTCTTTGAGTTCCACCATTCAGTAAAGACTTTATTATTCTTAGCCAATATTCATGTAACATGGAGGGAAGAGCTTGTTGCTCAGTGTTGGTGAGTCAGTGAATGGCTGGTTGTTTTCCTGTCTTGATCACAACTCACTTCTAGATCTCGATTTTCCTGCACTGGGCCTACAACTGTGGTGGATTAAGAAGATTTTTCCTCCAAAACTGAATGTACACGGAGCTCTGTGGACACAGTCGAGGACAGAGGATGTGCCCCCTGTTGTGTGTGCCATTGTGTGTACGGCACTGCACTCCACTCCTCTGTGAACACGTCCATGTTTTGTTGTCTGATGCCTGAACATTCGATGTGCACAGACGCACAGGACACACAGACACAACATCTGGAGGCACGCGGTCACAGACTTGACTGTTTGTGTAAAATTGCTGCTGACAAAATTTATATGACATGTATCCTTGTGGCTACACAGACATGCAAAGTTTAAAGATTCTCTACTGTCTTAGTTTCAAGGGAGGAAAAGTTTTTAGTTAATTATAGGAGTTTATCTCTACTTTAATTTAAATAAGAAATGACAAGTGAAATAATTGTGATGAGTCTCTCACAAACCAGCGCAATCAGAGAAAGAACTGACAAAAATTCTAGAGCAGCACATTCTCCATTGTACTCACACAGGGATCGAGGAAAATGCTTTAGCTTTTAAGGCAGTGGACGGTTCCTCCTCCGAGATACAATTCTGAAAAGTAAGAACAAAAGTATAATGTGGCTTTAGTAACTGTAAAATAGATTTCACATGAACTTCTGACAAGAAATTTAGAAGCATAAAGAAAGACATAGAAAAGAAAATGTTTTTTTAACACATTTCAGTTTAAATGTCAAAAATCAAACTCACAGCCATTGGCAGAGAGCACAGGCACAGCAGAACCAGCAAGGCGGCGAGTTTCATGGTTGGGCTGACACTGAGATGTCTGTTGTGATCAACAGCAACACCTCCTTATATAGCAGATCAGGTGGGGTAGGACAGGACTACAGGGTGGGGATGAGGACAAATGGGGAGGAAAGACAATTCAATTCAGATTTTGTTTGACTTGGAAGAAGGACAACAACAAACTTTAATCAAACCACAAACTGCAAAGGAGAGGTCATCAACTCAGCACAGGTTTTCCATTTAGAGAAAACGCTGTTTTTTTGCATCAGGGTATCATTTGATTATTTTGTATTGGATACATTCTGTTGAATAAGTAAAAGTAATAAACCTGAACTTAAACCTAACCTAACCCTAACCAATATATCTCATATGTCAAGTGTTTGTGAGCTCAGGTACTGTGCTATTTGGGGGCTGTGGAGGAACAGCTTACACCTCTTATTTCAGATGCTGTGTTAATGCAGGATGAGTTTCATCAGACTGAGTGGATAAAGCAGGAGGAGGACGGAGAATTTTATGAATGTGCTTTGATGACAAAGGGAGCACAATATAATTAAAGCTAAACGTGTGATCCAGGCATTGAATTGTGGACTGAATTCATCCACGTCACTGCCCAGGAAAGTAAGTGACATCATCCTGGATCACTCAGCAACAGAAATGATACACTCTGTACCATCGTCTTTCTGATGCAATACAATACAATACAATTTATTTTTTGTATAGCCCAAAATCACACAAGAAATGTTGCAATGGGCTTTAACAGGCCATGCCTCCTGACAGCCCCCCAGCCTTGACTCTCTAAGAAGACAAGAAAAAACACCCCAAAAAAAAACCCTTGTAGGGAAAAAATGGAAGAAACCTCGCGGAAGGCAGTTCAAAGAGAGACCCCTTTCCAGGTAGGTTGGACGTGCAGCGTGTATCAAAAAGAAGGGGGTCAATACAATACAGTACAGTACAATACATAGATCTGAACAAATCTTCATTACAATATAAAAATAAAAATATTAGAAGTACGGAGTAGAATTTAACAGTAAATGATATCACATAATATGATATGGATTATGAATCATTCTTAATTATGCTGCCTTCAAAGAAGGCTATTAGCCTGTTTATTTCATGGTCACTGCTCTATGCAAATATTAATGACTTTAAATAGAAACCTGTGACACCGCGAACATGTGCAGTTTTTAATATCTGGAAAAAATCTGGAATTAACTTGCTTAGAGATCTTTATATAGACAACGTCTTTGCATCCTATGAACAATTACATTCCAAATTTAACATTCCAGCTACACATTTCTTTCAATATCTTCAAATCAGGAACTTTGTTAAACACAACCTTCCCGATTTTCCTCATCTTGTACCCTCATCCATGCTGGAAAAAATATTGCTCAGTCTCAAGGACTCAGACACCATCTCTGCAATATATAAAATCATTTTACAATCCCTCCCTTTCAAAGATCCAAGAGGACACTGGGAAAAAGATCTCTCAATTAATATATCAGAAAAGAAGTAGAAAGTAGCAATGCAGAGAATTCACTTGAGCTCCATATGTACAAAGCATAAAATTATACAACTCTGAATTATATATCAAGCACATCTGTCTTGACTAAAACTCTCCAAACTGTTTCCAGGGCGAGATCCAACCTGCAAACATTGCAACCAAGTCCCAGCCTCACTGGGTCACATGTTCTGGGCCTGCACCAAATTAACATCATTCTGGACCAAAATTTTTAATTACCTCTCAGACAGCTTTGGACTCACAATCCCTCCTAACCCATTAACAGCTGTGTTTGGGGTTCTTCCAGAGGGGCTTAAAGTGGAGAAAGACAAACAAATTGTGATTGCATTCACTACACTGTTGGCACGCAGACTTATTCTGCTAAACTGGAAGAACCCAAACTCTCCTCTTTTAAGTCAGTGGGAAACCGATGTGTTATACTATTTGAAACTGGAAAAAATCAAATACTCAGTAAGAGGATCCGTACAGACTTTTTTCAAAACATGGCAGGATCTAATCAATAATATTTTAAAATAAGTTCTTAAAACACAGAGGAAGCAATTATTTCCGTATTTCTTTGTCTTCTGCATTCATCTCTATTGGCTTATCAAATTTATTAATTTAGGTATTTTTACAAGCCTTAAATTTCACGCCGATTGTCTTGCTCTCTCTCTCAGGGGTGGGGATCGATTTGTCCTTAACTCAATTTTTCTTTTTGTAAAAAATGGATTGATTTGTATGGATTGCAATAAAATGAATAAAACTTCAAAAAAAAAAAAAGAAACCCGTGTCACAATCCAAGCCGGTCTGACCTCATCTTAGTGCCACGTACAAGACAGTATTGACAGCAGCAGCTCTCTGTAATCCAAGACAGATGTTCTTATGTGTGATTATGGGGGAGTTGTTTGTTTTTATCATATTTATTTTATTTATTCATTTGTGAAAAATTTTATATTCCCCATGGGGACAAGTAAAGTATAATCTAATCTAATCTAATAAATCATCAAGTCTGTCTGATACGTCAAAGAAGCAGAATGTTAAAAGCAGCAAAGCTGTATCACCACATCATCTGAAATTAAAAACTTTCAAAGACTTTGTTAAATGTCTGAAGGTGTAAAAGGACACAAAGAGTTGGCTCCTGGTACTCTCTGAGCACATTTCGAAATGCTGAGACATTTTTTTATCTTCTTCTATTGGAGCTCCAGTGTCCGGCAGAAGCTCGTCCTGAAATGATAAGAAGTTGTCTTGTATCCTCTAGTTACCTGCTGTTGCTTCTTTAGTTTATTTCTCAACTTCTCGTTCATTCGGCTGTCTTAAATTTCATAAAGCTTGTACATTCCAGGTGAAATTGTTCTGAATTGTTTTCAATATACCTTTAAACCAACACCACTGCTCTCCATATTCACATACAGATTTAGCTTTTGTTAATGTTTCCTTGCTTATTGTTAATTTTTGTCTTTTTCAACTCTGTCTTTGTTTTAACCAGCACTGCCATTTTTTGGACCAGTTGATATTGCTTGATCAGCAAATGACACTGAAGAGCTCAGCTAGTGATGTCACCATTCTGATGGTATAAAGATCATGCCATTCATGTCTTAATCTTCTGAATTTAAGGAGAAAACCAAAGAGATGAGCCTGTTTGCCTGTCCATGTTGAGAGTTCAGAGGAATGTGAAATCCAATCCATTCCTGATTCTCGTCACAGGGTTTCGATGGTGGAATACCTTAGACATTGGAAGGCTTATGGTCTGTGAGATCATTTGTGGGCTCCCCTGAGGTTTGTACCCGTTGTTTGTTGTTTTCATGCCAGTTTTTCCCCTTAAACCTAATGGTTTGTTCAGAGTCAGTTGTGTTGCTTATAATATATATTTTTTCTTCTTTATCAATTTGTGTTGACAAAACATTTCATCTTTAATTAGATTTGAGAGAATCCAGATTTTGACTTTTTAACAGACTTTTGTTTGATGCTAATTTAATTTAGTTGAAATAATGTTGTCTTTTTTAGCTCTGACATTGTTATCGTGGGTGCTGCCATTTCATAGATCAGCTGCTACCACACTGCTAAGTAAATGACTTTCTATTCATCTGAGTTTACAAAACAAAAAACAAGTTTACCTTTACAGAGTATTTATGGTAAAACATCTTAATAATAATAGCACCAATAATAATTTTTGATTTAATGATAGCGTATTTTTCACCTCCTGGCTATAAACCTTCATTTTCAGAAACTGCCATGTCTATCAGCGGGAGGACTCTGTTGGCTCATTAATATGTTGCTCTGTCTCAAACAGCCAAACCAAGCAGTGAATCACAAGCTGAGTTGGACTCCAACTGTGACTCCTGTCTGACAGTAAGACACCTCACCATAGAGGTTTGTGCACTGAAGGAGCACCTCAGAGATTCTCAAAATGTTTGTGATACTGAAAGCCGAGAGAGACAAACAATTCTGAAACAGTCTTGAGAAGGAAAATGAGGAGTGAAGAAACAAACAAACCATAAAGAAATTAAAAAGGCCCATTGCCCTCAGTCAAACCAACTTAAAATATTAGGAGGAGAAGACAGAATATGTCATAATATGAAACTACAATAATGGACTCACAAAGTGTCACAAAAGCAGGCCAGGACCTTCACTGGCCACCCAGAAGAAACTCACCCAACCAGCCAATTCACAACTCAGAGCTGAGGCTTTTCATAAACCAGGCCCAAAATGAGGAAACCGGCTTTTAATATTCACAAAGCTTTCAAAAATTTCAAAAGTGTTAAAATGCACCAGAAGAGGGAGAAAACCACGAAAACACCTGTTTGTGACCAAAAATCAATGAGGGTTCTTTATAAAGCAAAATGTTTAGTTATAAAACTCAAAAATGACAAACAGGACTCAAAGAGAGTAAAGAAGGAGTTGCACAAATGGCAATCCCAGGTAACCACATTGAAATACAAAATCATTGTTACAATATCACAGCCTCTGGCCAGTTCTGTTGCCATTGGTTCATGCGTTTATTTCTAATGCTTTTCACATTAAGAGGTACATATTTTAAAGTGAAGTGTCGTCTTTTTCTAGTGCTGGGTTGGTTGTCCCTGTTTGTCCTCTCAGTTTACTCTAAATGTTTGTGCACATCCCACCTTTATAATATTTTCACCCTTTTTTGTAGATGCATTTTGTTGTCAGAATTGTCTTTCCTGTGATTCAGTAAATGTAAACTTCCTCTTCACACCATACCTTCACTCCAGCCTCATTTTCCTAGTAGGTGGTTGTCTACTGGACCTAAGCAGGATCTTCAGAGTAGCAACAACAAGTCTTTGGTCAGAATTCACAAACTGGGCACAAACTGCAGTTTTCTAAGAGCCTTTAGAGTCTGCCCACGAGAATGTGATCGATCTCCATCACCGCATCACTAGTATTGGAGTACCAAGTCCAAAGATGTGGCTCAGAGTTCTGGAACCAGGATCCAATGATCCGCAGCCCTTGACATTTTACAAAGTCAAGGAACACAGAGCCACTTTCACCATGGTCACCATACCCATGAGGACCAACACTATCCTCACAGCCAGCCCTGTCAGTGCCAGTGGTTGCATTGAAGTCACACATGACCAGAGGAGTGTCAGCCACCGAGCGGTGAGCAAATAAAATGTCTCCCTCACCTAGACATCACTCATCACAGTCAGAGCATACACTAAAATAACAGAAAAAGCACACAGAGAGTGTCGTAATCTGTGTCTCATAATACTCTTGTTGAAAGGAGTGACATCGGACACCATCAGAAGGAGCCAATCTGCCACAGCAACAGCTATTCTCTGAGTATGACAGCCATCAGAGTGACCAGATGAATTAAAGGTGTACCCACCTACAGAGATCTGGCCAGTTCCAGGTCTGAGCAGCTCAGAGAGTACCACCACTGAATTGCAGAGGAAGAGAATTGTCACAATGGAGACACAAGATTGATCCACACACCTACCCACCTCAATGTTAGACCCGTGCTGCAGTGCAGTGGTCTACACCTCAGCACCACACCTGGTCTGCTCCCCAACAGGCCTGACCCCATTGGCTATCCGATGGCTTTGACTCTTTTGGGGATGGGGCTCCTCATGGCTTTCCCCCATCCCCTTTATAACGTGAGCACCTTTCCTGTGGGCGGTTGCAGCCAAGTTACTCCCACAGATAGCAGAATTTAGTCCAGTCTGTCGTCTCAGAGCTGTGTGAAGTTTTTACAGTGGCTGGAGTGTCAATCCTGCCACCAATGCCCATGATTTCATTTCAAGTTGGAGGACCTCTTACAGGGCCGGATGCAGTTTAACGTCATACCCAGGACAAGAGAACCAGAGACAACAGTCTTGAGACTAGCATATTGTAGGAATGATGGAGTCATGGCTAAACATGAGGGATACAGAGGAACATCACATCAGTGATTAAAAACCCTCAGAAAAGATAGACGAGAAGGGAGAGGATGAGATGTGACATTGTAAGTGAGGAATAACATTCAGACTGAAATGAGTGATATTAAAGAAAGGGACATGTCAGAGTCACAGTAGGTCACATTAGTCAGGAATATGTCTAGAGATTTAGCTGACTGGAGTTTGCTACAGGCCACCAAGTGGTGAAGTTTCAAATAATTCTATTGTATCTGTTGTTATTCCACCTTTAGGCCGATGAGACCATAATCTGGTTCGGCTCTTACCTGCATATAAACCCATTGTCCAGAGGTTACCAGCCACCACCAAGACCGTCCACAGATGGACAATAGAGGCTGAGGAGGCTCTGAAGGATAACACAGTCCCTACAAAGACAGTGTATTGTTTCCCCAACAACAGATCATGGATCCTAAAGTAACTGAAAGCCCTTCTGAATATGAAGAAGAGAGCCTTCAGGTCTGGAGACAAGGATAAAATCAAGAAGGTGCAGTTGAACTGAAGAAGCAGCTCCATGAGGGGAAAGCCCACTACAGAGACCAGCTTGAGCACCAGTTACAACAAAACAAATTGTGGTCCCATTACCAAAGAAAGGGCATTCCAGTGATCCCAAGGACTTCAGACCAGTTCATCTTACTTCATATATCAAGAAGACACTTGAGAGGCTGGTCCTTAAACAGCTATGAACTATGGGTTGAGCTGTGCATTGTCTGTGGTTTGTCTATCAGACACATACTGGTGTGGAGGACACTCTCATCTCCATGCTCCACAGAGTCTACTCCTACTTGGACCAAGCCGGCACCAGTGTGTCAGACTCATGTTCTTTGACTTTTACAGTGTTTTTAACATCATTCTGCCTTATAGGCTGGGAAAAACCTCAAGGCTTTTTGAATCTTGACACCCCAATAATCTCCTGTGCCTTGGACTACTTGACCACCATAGAGAAGTTTGCGAGGCTGAGGGATTGTGGGTCAGAAATGGAGGTTTGTAATACTGGAGCACCTCAGGGATCTGTTCTGACTCCCTTCCTGTTTACCCCTCTAAATAACAGACTTCCAGTACAACACCAGCACTTGCCATCTACAGACATTCTTAGATGAGTCCTCCATCATAGGCTGCATTAATAATGGTGATGTTTCAGAGTACAGGAATACAGAGTCTTGTGTAGGAGAGAGAACAACCTGCAACTCAACATCAGCAAGACAAGAGAGCTGGTGGTGGACTTCTGATGTGCTAAGGAGCCTCTGAGACCAGTCACCATTCAGAGGGAGGATGTGGAAGTGGTGCAGAGCTACAAGTACCTGGGGGTTCACATGAACAACAAACTGGACTGGTCTGACAACACAGAGGATCTGGACAAGAAGGGTGAGAGCAGACTGGACTTCATAAGGAGACTCAGGTCTTTTGATGTGTGCAGGAAGCTGCTGGAAATGTGCAACCAGTCCATAGTAGCCAATGTGGTGGTCTACCCTGTGGTCTCCCTGGGAGAGCAAACTGAGCTCAAAAGAAGCACAACATCTGAATAAACTTATCAGGAAGCCTGCAAGATCACAGGACCAAAGCTGGACACACTGGAAGCTGTTGTGGATACCATCATGAAAAATCCCTAAATCCCCTCCAGGAGGCGCTCACTTGGAGTATTTTTAGCCACAGGCTCACGAAGCTAAGCAGCACCACTGGTGGTCTTTTCTGCCCATTGCTGTCAGGCAATCCAATATTTCCACCAAAAGTACTTCTTAAGGTCATTTTTGAGATAACATTTTCAAGTATCTGCACAAAGACCATTTATTTATTTAATTAGTTAATTAGTTAGTTTGTTTGTTTACTTATTTATTTATATTTACATATTAATTAATGAATTGGCTGTATTATTTGTACTGTGAGTCTGTATTCTTGTTTTTCTGTTTCTGCTGCTGTACACATCTGAATTTCCGCCAGGATTGATAAAGTTTATCAAAAAAGCTGAGATTGACAGAAGTGGTCAACGACATAATCAGAACACCAGTGCTGGATAAACCATATAAGTAAAGTAAGCACATGCTTAGGACATCAAGGGTAAAGGGGGCACCACAAACATTTTTCTAGGCCGAATTTATCACGTAAATTATTAAATTAATTAAATTTATAGCAATTTTCAAAATTTAATGAAAAATTAATAATGCCTCTCTGAACCTAACTATGTCGTCAATGTTCATTGATGGCGCCTTACACAGTGCGTTTTCATACTGGTGCCATCTATGATGGGGGATTCCCATTTCATGGTGATTCCCTTAAACGCCATGTTATGTCAAAATATTGTGAAAATTATTCGATTCAAAACAATATGTTTTTAAATTTTTAAATAATAGTTAATAGTTGATTACAAATTAATATCACGTAATTGTTGTGTCTCCTGAAGTATCTGTTAAATTTCTTGTGGATAGAAAGCATTTTCTATGTTAAGCAAAAACAAAAAATCATCCCAGTTTGAGGAAAAAATATTCTGGTAAGTCTATTTAATTCTATTCTTGGATATTTTTAAATTCATTTACATTATGTAAAAGTGAAAATCGTACAGCTGATTACTATTGGATTAAATTGTTTATATCTGTTTTACTAATAAAGATTTATTAACAAATTTTCTTCAAATCTTGTACTAAGAATATGTGTAGACTGATTTGCTAAATTGACACAAAAGCCATAAATAAATGCAATAATCAAAATGGTAAATCTACGGTTTTCACGTCAAAATAAAAACCATACATTTCAAAAAAACCTTTAAATTCGACCCAAAAAGTAAAAATTTGTTGATGCCATTTTCTCTTCAAGTAATGTTAAAAACGTGATCAGATCTTTATCGTAAAGCAGTGCCGCACAAAATAAATTTTTAAATCAATTATGGGGTTAAAGTCAATTTCTACAGGTTTGGCAGGAGATTGGATAATTTGTAGTCCTTAGAATAATGGCAGATAAAATTAATATTTGTAGCCATTTAAGCCACTTTATAGTCACTTTGAGACCTAAAACATCCTTAAACATGAGTTTCATTTATATGTGCGCCATAAGTTCAGTGACACAGAAAATGTAAAAACAAGATTCAGTCATGCAGAACTTGATAAAATAATTTCAGAAGACAATATTGAGTGTGCTTTTCCAAATGTAGACATTGCCTTTCGTATATTTTTAACATTAATGGTCACAAACTGCTCAGCTGAGCGCTCATTTTCTCAGTTAAAATATATTAAAAATCCCCTCAGAACAACTCTGCATGAAGGCAGGCTGGATGCCTTATCTCTATTATGTATAGAAGCAGATGTGTTACGTAAGATTGATTATGAAGATCTAATCAAAAAGAATTCAAGGAAAAAAAGTAGGACAAAATTATTAAGATAAAAATAAAATGAAGCATACAAAAATAAATATTATTTTTCTTCTTACTATAAGTATGTTTTGTTTAATTTCAAATTTTTGAAAATAAAATACAATTTTATTTTCTAGTTTGCTATTGTTTTAATATTTTGAATTACTAGTGTAAGGGGGCACCAAAATTACTTAGTGCTTAGGGCATCTAAGGGTCTTAATCCGGCCCTGCAGAACACGTTGGGTTTTCACAACTGAATACATCAACTTCTGTATGGCCATTGTAGTTCCAGTAAGAACAGTACGCTGCTATGCTAACAACAAGCCATGGGTTACAAGTGACATCAAGGGCCTTTTGAACCAGAAGAAAAGGGCTTTTAAAGACGGTGATCAGCATGAGCTCAAGCGCGTGCAGAAGGAACTCCGAGTCCAGCTCAGGGCGGCGAAAGAGCAGTACAGGAGAAAGCTGGAGCAGAAGTTGCAGAATAACAGCATGAAGGAAGTGTGGGATGGGATGAAGATTATCACTGGCTGCAGCTCGAAGCGGGTGCCACCATCGACACAGACGTGGAGAGAGCAAACCAAATGAACAACTTCTTTAATAGGTTTGATCACCCTAACCCACTCTCACCTCAGAGTACTGCATCCTCCAACCATCCTTCAGCTGATACCAGCATAGGTGAGACATCCCCACCCACAATTACAGCAGCCCATGTGAGCAGAGAGCTGATAAGACTTCGTGCCAGCAAAGCAGCGGGTCCAGATGGTGTATCGCCACGACTGCTGAAGGCATGTGCGTTGGAACTGGGGAGTCCTCTACAGCGCAACTTCAACCTGAGCCTGAAACAGGGGAGAGTCCCAAGACTTTGGAAAACATCTTGCATCACCCCTGTCCCAAAGGTATCACGTCCTAGTGAGCTGAATGACTTCCGGCTTGTTGCTCTGACATCACATGTGATGAAGACCATGGAGTGGCTGCTGCTTCACCACCTGAGGCCACGGGTCCGCCACGCCCTCGACCCTCTGCAGTTCGCATACCAGGAAAAGGTGGGAGCAGAGGATGCCATTATCTACAGTGGTGTGAAAAACTATTTGCCCCCTTCCTGATTTCTTATTCTTTTGCATGTTTGTCACACAAAATGTTTCTGATCATCAAACACATTTAACCATTAGTCAAATATAACACAAGTAAACACAAAATGCAGTTTTTAAATGATGGTTTTATTATTTAGGGAGAAAAAAAATCCAAACCTACATGGCCCTGTGTGAAAAAGTAATTGCCCCCTTGTTCAAAAATAAACTAACTGTGGTGTATCACACCTGAGTTCAATTTCCGTAGCCACCCCCAGGCCTGATTACTGCCACACCTGTTTCAATCAAGAAATCACTTAAATAGGAGCTGCCTGACACAGAGAAGTAGACCAAAAGCACCTCAAAAGCTAGACATCATGCCAAGATCCAAAGAAATTCAGGAACAAATGATAACAGAAGTCATTGAGATCTATCAGTCTGGTAAAGGTTATAAAGCCATTTCTAAAGCTTTGGGACTCCAGCGAACCACAGTGAGAGCCATTATCCACAAATGGCAAAACATGGAACAGTGGTGAACCTTCCCAGGAGTGACCGGCCGACCAAAATTACCCCAAGAGCGCAGAGACGACTCATCCGAGAGGTCACAAAAGACCCCAGGACAACGTCTAAAGAACTGCAGGCCTCACTTGCCTCAATTAAGGTCAGTGTTCACGACTCCACCATAAGAAAGAGACTGGCCTGTAAAAACGGCCTGCATGGCAGATTTCCAAGGCGCAAACCACTGTTAAGCAAAAAGAACATTAGGGCTCATCTCAATTTTGCTAAGAAACATCTCAATGATTGCCAAGACTTTTGGGAAAATACCTTGTGGACTGATGAGACAAAAGTCGAACTTTTTGGAAGGCAAATGTCCCGTTACATCTGGCATAAAAGGAACACAGCATTTCAGAAAAGAACATCATACCAACAGTAAAATATGGTGGTGGTAGTGTGATGGTCTGGGGTTGTTTTGCTGCTTCAGGACCTGGAAGGCTTGCTGTGATAGATGGAACCATGAATTCTACTGTCTACCAAAAAATCCTGAAGGAGAATGTCCGGCCATCTGCCAGTCAACTCAAGCTGAAGCGATCTTGGGTGCTGCAACAGGACAATGACCCAAAACACACCAGCAAATCCACCTCTGAATGGCTGAAGAAAAACAAAATGAAGACTTTGGAGTGGCCTAGTCAAAGTCCTGACCTGAATCCAATTGAGATGCTATGGCATGACCTTAAAAAGGCGGTTCATGCTAGAAAACCCTCAAATAAAGCTGAATTACAACAATTCTGCAAAGATGAGTGGGCCAAAATTCCTCCAGAGCGCTGTAAAAGACTCATTGCAAGTTATCGCAAACGCTTGATTGCAGTTATTGCTGCTAAGGGTGGCCCAACCAGTTATTAGGTTCAGGGAGCAATTACTTTTCACACAGGGCCATGTAGGTTTGGATTTTTTTTCTCCCTAAATAATAAAACCATCATTTAAAACTGCATTTTGTGTTTACTTGTGTTATATTTGACTAATGGTTAAATATGTTTGATGATCAGAAACATTTTGTGTGACAAACATGCAAAAGAATAAGAAATCAGGAAGGGGGCAAATAGTTTTTCACACCACTGTATATGCTACACTGATCCCTCTCCCACTTGGACAGAGGCAGTGGTGCTGTAAGAATTATGTTTTTGGACTTCTCTAGCGCCTTCAACACCATCCAACCTCTGCTCCTTAGAGCCAAGCTGACTGAGATGGGAGTAGACTCACACCTGGTTGCATGGATTGTGGACTATCTTACAGACAGACCTCAATATGTGCGTCTTGGGAACTGCAGGTCTGACATTGTGTTCAGCAATACAGGGGAACCGCAGGGGACTGGACTTTCTCCGGTCCTGTTCAATCTATATACATCAGACTTCCAATATGACTCGGAGTCCTGTCACGTGCAAAAGTTCGCTGACAACACTGCTATTGTGGGCTGCATCAGGAGTGGGCAGGAGGAGGAGTACAGGAAGCTAATCAAAGACTTTGTTAAATGGTGCGACTCAAACCACTTACATCTTAACACCAGCAAAACCAAGGAGCTGGTGGTGGATTTTAGGAGGCCCAGGCCCCATATGGACCCTGTGATCATCAGAGGTGACTGTGCAGAGGGTGCAGACTTATAAATATCTGGGAGTGCAGCTAGATGACAAATTGGACTGGACTGCCAATACTGATGCTCTATGTAAGAAAGGTCAGAGCCAACTATACTTTCTGAGAAGGTTGGCATCCTTCAACATCTGCAGTAAAATGCTGCAGATGTTCTACCAGACGGTTGTGGCGAGTGCCCTCTTCTACGCGGTGGTGTGCTGAGGAGGCAGCATAAAGATGAAAGACGCCTCACGCCTGGACAAACTTGTTAAGAAGGCAGGCTGTATTGTAGGAGTAAAGCTGGACAGTTTAACATCTGTGGCAGAGCGATGGGCATTAAGCAAACTCCTGTCAATCATGAAGAATCCACTGCATCGACTGAACAGTGTCATCTCCAGGCAGAGGAGCAGCTTCAGTGACAGACTTTTGTCACTGTCTTGCTCCACTGACAGACTGAGGACATCATTCCTCCCCCCACACTATGCGACTCTTCAATTCCACCCAGGGGAGTAAATGCTAACATTACTCAAAGTTATTGTCTGCTTTTACATGCATTTTTATTACTATTTAATTTAATATTGTTTCTTTCTATCAGTATAATGCTGCTGGATTATGTGTATTTCCCCTTGGGATTAATAAATCTATCTATCTATCTATCTATCTATCTATCTATCTATCTATCTATCTATCTATCTATCTATCTATCTATCTATCTATCTATCTATCTATCTATCTATCTATCAGTAAACCATCACACCAACATGTGAGAAGTCATGCTGATGACGTAACATGGCGATATCCAAAAATTCTATTCTGTGGCAACCAGGAGCAGTGTCCTGGTAAGAGGAATTATAACATGTTGGTGCCATATTTAAAACAAAGTAATGTTGTGGTACTCTAAAATAAATAACCAAACATTATCATCAGAAGATAGAGGGTTGAAGATAAATAGGAAGAAGACAGAAAGAATTGGAAGAAGCTATCAGGAGTGTTGTGTGGTCGAAGAATTAGAAGTCAGATTTTAAGACAGTGATATGACCAGCAATGACATACGGAGCTAAGACATGGACAGTTAAAGGAGCACAGCAGGAGAAGAAGGTGGATGTGGCAGAAATGAGAATGTGGAGATGGATGTGTGGAGTTACAAAAAGGACAGAATAAGAAATTAGACAAACAGAGGTAAAACAAAAGTAGGAGAGATATGTAAGAAAGTACAAGAAGTGGCATTGATGAGGACAGACAAGGAATATGTGGGCAAAAGAGTGACAGGAATGGAAGTGCAGGGGAAGAGAATTCGAGGGAGGCCAAAGCAGAGGTGGAGGGATAAAGAAAAAGATCTGAAGGAAAAGGGCTTGACTGGTGAGGAGGTGCAGGACCAAGCTGAATCGAGAAGGTTGTCACACACGTGCACATGGGAGGCAGCTGAAGGGTACTGCATTGATCCTTCTTCATTTTCAATAGCAGACCAACCACGGAAATTTCGGCTGGACTCGATAGCTCCACTTCTGGTTTCGGTCTCTATGATATTACTTCCCCTGCCCGTCTTTAGAACCAAAGACTGAAGTCTAGACCTGTGCCAGTTTGAGCCAGAAACTTCCGTTTTGACAGCCTATCTCAAGTATACAGATGGCTGAGCCAAACTTTTCTCTGTGTTGTGTGAAATCCTTTCACAGTTGGGTAGTCGCAGGATGATTGTCTCCAGGAAGAACCAGGAGCAGAACCTAAAAACTGAACTCCAAACCTTCTGGGTCCAGGTGGGAGAGTACCGTACCCAGTTAGCTGAGGATGAGGTGTGGGTCACTGTTCAGAAGAATCAGGCTCAAGCCCCATCCCAGAGTTTAGTATTTGGTACAGTCCACAGGGTGAGTGTAAAGGTGGCTAACAGAACAGAGCCATGCTGGAAAGGGGAAGTGCAGAAGGCTTGTTATGGACACTCGGTGGAGGAGACTGCCCCTCAAAAACCCCACAAAGGCAAAGTCCTTTGTAAAAGGTGAAGGAGCCCCAGGCCAGCAGGCGAGGAAACTATTGAGGTGGGAGTTTGACCAAGAGCGGCCAACCCACCCTCGGGCATTTAAGCCTATGGGGAAAAATCGTGTGCTGGCTTTGGTGAGATAGAAACAGCGCCTGTCAGGTAGTGGAACAACTCAACTGTTTCATTATAATAAACTCACTACCCAAATATCTTGTCCAGCTGGCCTGGGGACGATCCTTTAAAAACGTGATCTACCTCATTGAGGCCATTGTGAAAAATAGCAGCTTCACACTCTGGGAGAGCAATCTGGCAAGGAAACCAACCAATGTGTGTCCCTAACACGGAACCCTGACACCTCCACTTGGAGTGAGCGCTGAAGCCACTGATTCCTCAGCCACATCTCTTGTTTGCCAGTGAGGGGGACCACGCAGGAGGAGGGGGTGAGGGGTGTTCTCTGTCATATTCCCCTAACAAACCCGTATACAGGAATGGCAATAGTAAATGAACATATGGTAAAAGCCCTGATGGATTCTGGCAGTAACATATCCATTATTGCTCGCTGTTTCATGTTGCCACGACAATGGGTAAAAGTTAAGACCAATCTGACCTGTTTTCACAGGGTTACTCATTTGTACAAGTCCACCTTCTGTGCCATTAGATATGAAGGATCGCTGAAAAAATTAGTGGTAGTGGTCCTTCATAAATCAACCCTTTCCAGTGATTGGTCTTATAGTGAAAGCGGCCTATCACGAGCCACTCCTAAACAAAACGTGGGCCTAGATATGGTCGGGGAAAGTACGTCCCAAGCTGTCTTCATGCCATGTATATGTATATGCCTTGGAGTGACTAGGTAATAACAGGACCGTCGCACTACGGGATGTCATTACTCTGCACACTGGCAGAGTGGGATGAAACCAGGCCACTTGAGGTGTTTGTGGATCCACTCTCACAGCTGTACTTTCAATTTGTTTAAAAGGGAACAATGGAATGACGATTCACTATAATTTGCTAAAACTGCAGTGGTTCTGTTTAAAGCCCATCACACTAAACATCCCATATTACAGAGTCCTCACCTCCAAAGCCATCGCATGGAAATTAGTAGGTGACTTTGCATATGTTGTCATCCCTATGGAAGTCCTGACATGCCCTTTACCATGACGACGTTCAGGGAAGCTGCCAAGTTACTTAAGATAAAGCATTTAAAGACCTCGGTATATCATCCTCAAATTGATGGTCTAGTCGACCGGTTTAATCAGGTTCTTTAAATGGACTCTGCGAAGGCTAAGACTGTGTTTAGCACCCCTAGCAGTCACTGGCAGTATTGTGTCCTTCCATTTGGGTTACACAGGGTGCCTGCCTAGCATCTGGTTGACAAAGTGCTCCGTCCTCATAACTCTTATAGTGTGGTGTACCAAGATGACGTTGTCATTTAATCCAGAACATGGAAGGAACATCTACAGCAGCTCAAGCGGTTATTCAAATGCTAGGAGAAGCCGGTCTTTGTATTAATCCAAAGTAATGTTTCTTTGGTGAGCGAAGCCAAATTTTTAAGCTACCTGGTGAGCTGGGTTACTGTGAGGTCACAGTGTACCAAAGTAAGAGCCATTTTGAATTGACCCCGTCTGAAAACCAAGAGAAAAGTCCAAGCCTTTCTCTGCTAGCTTGGTACAACTGCCAGTTCATGCCTCAGTTTTCTGAGACAGCTTAGCCCTTGACTAATCTCACAAGGAAGAGGACCCCAAACAATGTGGTATGGGATGATGACACAAAAGCTACATCTTGTGCACTTTGCCTTTTATACTCCAGATAGACACTTCAGATACAGAACTGGGAGATATGCTGAGCCAGAGCATCAATGGTGTCGAACACCCCGTCATGTTCCTGAGCCGAAAATTGCTGGAACGGGAGACCAGTTATGCGGTATTGGAGCGGGAAACCTTGGTGATCAAATGGGCGATTACACTGCTGCGGTACTACCTCCTGAGTCGTGAGATCACCTTGGTCACACACCATGCACCTTTACAGTGGGTGGCCTTGCCCAAAGAGTCAAACCCTCGGGTCACTGGACATAGTAAATTCGTCACTAGATACAGGGGTCTTCCCAGACTGTCTTAAGACTGCTGTAGTTAAACCCCTTCTTAAGAAACATAATCTTGACCCCTTGGCTCTTGAAAATTTTAGACCCATCTCTAACCTGCCTTTCTTAAGTAAAGCTCTGGAGAAGGCAGCCATTATGCAATTAAATGACCACCTTAATAAACCTGCTATTCTTGATAAATTTCAGTCGGGTTTTAGAACAAATCACAGCACAGAAACGGCACTCGTTAAAGTAGTAAATGATTTGCGAGTGAATGCAGACAGAGGCCATTTATCTGTTCTCATCCTCTTAGATCTGAGTGCTGCATTTGACACCATTGATCACAACATTCTTAGAAATCGCCTTAGTCAATGGGTGGGCCTCTCTGGCAGTGTCTTAAATTGGTTTGAATCCTACCTGACAGGGAGAAAATTATTTGTTAGAGTGGGAATTACAACTCAAAGACACATGATATCCAATATGGTGTTCCACAAGGCTCTATCCTGGGTCCGCTGTTATTCTCAATCTACATCCTTCCATTAGGTCAGATTATCTCAGAGCACAATGTGAGCTACCACAGCTATGCTGATGACACACAGCTGTACTTATCAATAGCACCTGATGACCCCGACTCTCTTTATTCACTAACACAATGTCTGACTTGTGGCTCAGAATGGATGAATAGTAACTTTCTCAAGTTAAATAAAGAGAAAACTGAAATCTTAGTGATTAGCAATAATGGATACAATGAGGCTATTAGAAATAAACTGGATACATTAGGATTAAAAGTCAAGACGGAGGTAAAAAGCTTAGAGGTAATTGTTGACTGTAATCTGAATTTTAAATCGCATATTAATCAGATCATTAGAACAGCATTTTTTCACTTAAGAAACATAAGTAAAGTTAGTCCTCTTATATCACTGAAAGATGCTGAGAAATTAGTTCACGTGTTTGTCTTCAGTCGACTAGATTGCTGTAACGCACTCCTCTCTGGACTACCCAAAAAACACAGAAATCGTTTGCAACGAGTGCAGAATGCAGCTGCTAGAATCCTAACTAGGAAAAGAAAATCCGAACACATTTCTCCAGTTTTGATGTCACTACACTGGTTACTTGTGTCATTCAGGATTGACTTTAAAATTCTGCTTATGGTTTATAAAGCCTTAAATAATCTCGCTTCATCTTATATATCGGAATGTCTGACACCTTATATTCCAAATCGTAACCTCAGATCCTCAAATGAGTGTCTCCTTAGAATTCCAAGAATAAAGCTTAAAAGAAGTGGTGAGGCGGCCTTCTGCTGCTATGCACCTAAATTCTGGAATAGCCTGCCAATAGGAATTTGCCAGGCTGATACAGTAGAGCAGATTAAAACACTGCTGAAAACACATTACTTTAACATGGCCTTCTCATAACTTCACTTTAACTTAATTTAACTTAATCCTGATACTCTATATGTTCAATTTCCTCATAATAACTATTCATGGTGGCTCTAAAATCCGTACTGACCCCAACTCTCTCTTCTGTTTCTTTTTCCAGCCTGCGCCACCACAACCTACTCAAAGCTTCATGATGCTCCAACAATGATGGATGGATTAAAAGGCAGAAGTCTACATGACCATCATCATCAAGCCCTTCCGTGAGAACCCTAAATCCAAAGAGGACTGTTTCATTTATGTTAGGTAGAATGCCCAGAGGGGACTGGGCGGTCTCATGGTCTGGAATTCCTACAGATTTTATTTTTTCTCCAGCCGTCTGGAGTTTTTTTTGTTTTTTCTTTCCCCCCTGGCCATTGAACCTTACTCTTATTCTATGTTAATTAATGTTGATTTATTTTATTTTATTATTGTGTCTTTTATTTTTCTATTCTTTAATATGTAAAGCACTTTGAGCTACTGTTTGTATGAAAATGTGCTATATAAATAAATGTTGTTGTTGTTGTTGTTGTTGTTGAGGTGGTTTTTAGACTTGCAGCTTTATAAGTTTTCGATTGTTCACCAAAAAGGCTCTCATCACGCCAACACGATGGTCTTTCTCGGGTTCACGATCTCTAAAACAGGAACGCTCAACCCAATGGGTCTGGGCTGAGGGGGAGGGCGTGTCATACACGTGCGCACGGGAGGGAGCTGAAGGGCTCACAAAGGGTTAATTCCACACAAGACCAGGGGGTGGCAGAGTGCACTGATCCTTCATCTTTTTCATCGGCAGATCAACCACAGGAAATTTCACCTGGACTCAAAGACATCACCTCTGGTTCCGGCCCCAATGATGTCACTTCCAGTTCCTGCTTCGCTTTAAACCCACCATGTCTGCCTGTCTGTACCGTTCTGTGTTGGACTGAAGTCTTTTAAGACCTGTACCATTTTGAACCACAAACTTACATTTTGGCAGCCTATCTCAAATATATGTGCGGCTGCCCCAAACCTTTCTCTGTGTTGTGCGGAATTCTTTCACAAGGTTCATCAAGAACATCGACCCCACACAAATGTGGGAAAAGATGAGGAGGAAGAAAAAGTTCATAATAACAGCATAATAGAAACCCATAGCCACATTCATATTTTGCTTAGTTAAATTGTTTTCTTAGGAATTCATTTTGAAAGTGAAGAGCTCACAGCACTCTGATTACTTCTCCACCACAGCCTGCAGGTCACTCACATCGCTGTCTCTTAAATTCTGAGCTGTTATGAAGTGTTCTGCTGAGGGCCTTGTAAGAGCTGTAAGAGTTCTGGCGACTGTGACCTCGCTGTCAGCTCAGAGAAGACATTACAGGGCTGTTGTTCTCTTGTGTTTCCTTTACAGATTCTAAGAACTTGCTTTTAAAACTCAAACTTTAACACTCACTCTTTGCACTCTTTAACGTCCCTCTGTGCTCTCATTATTCATAATATTAGTTTGCCACATTTCTTTTTCTCATGTGATGGTCTTTTCAAACTTGCTTTTAAATATTCTTTCACTATTTATGTCTTTTTTTCCTGTTAGCTCCTACAATTCTCCATTTCTTTGCTGACACCTCTGCTCCAAAAGGATCAACAAAATCTGGATTGTCGGTGAAGAAGACAGCAACTCAAAAGCCTCTAATCGCAGGCTTTCTGCTTCTGTAGGCCTCTGAAGAGAAGACTCGGCTTTTCTAGCTGTCCACACTACAAGTGGAGGTCACTTACAAAATGCTGTTCCTGAGTCTGCCATTGACGGCCATTTAAAAGGCACCTGTGATTGCAGCACGTCTGCTGTCCTCCGACAGCTCGTCTGTCAGTTCCTGATGCTCCTCATCTGTGTCACGCGTGTCACCTGTCCACCTGTTGGGGTCCCAGTCAGCACTGCCCTGATTTTTACTGCTCACGGCTTGTGCTTCAATTTTTCTGATCCTCGTCTGCTGGTAGTCTTAGCTGTGGCTTTTCTACATGTCAGTACTTTACGTGTTTCCTGTCAGGTGTTGCCACTGTCAGACGTTGACTTTCAGCACTCACTCCAACATCATGATCACTTTACACTTCATTTACTGCCTTTGTCACTTCATTGAGCTCATGTGTTACTTTTTCATTCTCTTCTCTCAACTTCTGACTCAGTTCCTCTTCATTTCTTATTCTAACATCTCTACAACAGATGTCCACTTCCCTGCTTCAGGTCTGTAAGAGAAGCCACTAGAACTTTACTTCTTAGCCTCCCACTACTTGCACCGTCCACCTCACTGGTACAGAGCTGGTTTTACTTATGGCCTTGGACTTTACTGCATCTACAATTTAATCCAATCTGCTCCATAAATTGTAAACCCTGGTTGCAGTGCCAAATCTTTACCTGAGGAAAGGTTTTGGGTTGACACTATCACAAAATATGGACACTTTAATTCCCATGCTAAGATTCTTTGTTACGTAGACTCACACACATGTCCTCTGCCACAGCTCTTGTTCTTTTATCCTCGTAGTAACCTGACCTGATAGAAGACACAGTCCATAACCTAAAAGCACTCACACCTGGGACTACGGCCCCTTTTTCACCCAAAATTATCAGCTACTGCACTTTACAGAATGCACGCAGTTGTCTGAGGTTTGAGTGAATCTATAAATTGTCTGCCTGCTGTCAACAGGCCTGCAGGATCAGCCATGGTGGCTCAGCCCAGTAGATGAGGAGCTCAGATTGTATGTTGGGCTTTGACTCCAGCAGTCCCATTTTTGGGGCATTAAGCCAGCATGTGGTATTTAGGGACTGGCTGAGCTTAGGTGAGCCTCTTCTGGGCAGGTTAGTCACATTTTCACCGGATTCTTGACCTTTTTTTGGAGGCATGACACCACAGTTTTATAATAATGGGATTGTGTGCTTAGCACTGTCCTGCACTCTTTGTTTACCTATGACTGTGATGCCAGTGACGGCTCCAACTCCATTATTACATTTGCTGATGACACCGACATCATAGGTCTGATGACAAGACAGCTTAGAGAGAAGAGGTCTATCTGCTGAGTCAGTGGTGTCAGGGCAGCAATCTGACCATTAATGTCAGTTAAGTCAAGCAAGGAGCTGGGCAGAGACTTCAAGATGCAGAAGACACATTTATGTAAATCAGAAGGCATGTTGTTGAAACGGGAGGGTGATGAATTTCACTGGCTCATTTAATTCAATTCATGTCTAATTTGAATACGTTTACATAAAATCATAACAGATATGAGGAATGTGAGAGGAAAAGCAGAGGACAACACACATTAACATGGGGGGAACATGAAAACTTCACAGAGAGAACAATTGGGCACTAAAATCAAACCGTGGTCAGTGTATCTGTGAAGCTACAGTTTATATGCCAGTCAAATTACAATTTAAAAGGAGGTACATCGCTTCAGAACTACCATTTCACATAATGATGGCACTTGATGTTTTCAGAAGTTTCATTCTTTTGTTGAAAATATTTAAAATGGATAAACTTGTGGAAGACGCTCAAGTGTGAATAACGGCACCAGCAGACTCATTAGAGATACAATAACATCAAAGCACAGGTCAGCACTGTTCAATGACATTGAAATCAGCAGACAATCATATTGTGCAGTCAGCCATTTGATGGTTTGATTTGAGATCATCCATGACGCCATTTGGCCCTCACTCTACCGACTTGAGGAAAAATTCAAAGCAGGGCTACTCAACCAGGTGGATGAGAGCTAATGGAGTGGGTGGACAGTTACAGATTTGCTTACAGTTTCCATCAAAGAGTTTCAATGCTTACATGCGCAAAATAGGAAAGAAAATACAGAATTTCTGAATTTACGAGAGGCTTTGCTGTAGAAGGAATAAGCGTGTGTGACAATTTATGGAGTTTCACTAGAAAGACATTCAAACAGTAGGACTCTCCTCATAGAAAGTCTTACATTGTTATGTTTGACAAATTAATTCATGACAATGTCTCATATTAAACAGGAGACTAAAAAATTTTATATAAATATATATACAGATATAGATAGATATGAACAGTAATATATAATAGATAAGGTATGATTAATGATTGAAGTGACTACTGTATATATAGAAACACACAGTGACAGAAAGGACTACAGTGCTGTCTTCTTAACAGACATCGTGTGTTCTCCTCCTTCCTTGTCTCCAATTTGTCACTGTCATCCAGACTCGAGGAGATGAGATGACTGACTTCACCATTACTGTTGCCATTTAAAGTGCCAATCAGATTTGAGACTTGTGAACACTTTTATCTTTCCAATGACACAAAAAATTCTCAGAATTAAATTACAATTGTCTCAGGACCACTGAAGGCACAACATGTCATCTGGTATGTCTGTGTAAAGAACGGCGCCGTTCTCCGGGTCGCCTGGTGGTACCGCTGGCGTGGGCCCTGGTCTCGTTGGGCCTGGGCCCCCTGCCCTGGATGGTTTCTGGGGAGCGGGGGTGCCTATGGGGGTCAGCAGGGGAGCTGGCACCGGGGTGGGGGTGGCTTTCCCCCTCATTCTTCCTTTCCTTCCCATCCCTTAATGCTCCCCTTCTCCCGCTCCATCACACCAACACTCATGTAGGGCCTGGAGGTGCAGGTGAGTTGCTGGGGTGCAGGGGAGGTATTCCTCCTTTGTCCCCTAGTGACCACCTGTATTTCTATTTTAATCCACAAATTAGACATTCCCATTACCTACCCTTTCATGACACATACATATAGGGCCTTGGGGGTGGACACACTGAATGGTGTCAAGAGGGCGGTCTGTTCATTCATCCTTACCTCTGGCGCCAGTGTCTACTTCTCAATTTTAAATCACACATAGACAGTGAGGGTTCTCGGGAGGAGAGGTGTTCAGAGCCATACCCGCCTCCTGTTTTAAAAGCACTTCAGAACAACACTCACCAACATTATATTAGAGCGGGAGGCGGGGCCCCGCTCTTTCTGTTCGCCGGCTGGGGCTGGGGGCTGAGAGGAGGAGCTGGCCGTCGAGTCAGGTTCTGGGCTGGTGGGCCTCCGGACTACTGCGGGAGCTGGGGCGGTCCTCCTGGTCTACACCCCAGAGGTAAAGTATACATGGGGAGTGGGAGTGTGTGTACAGTGTTCCTTTTTGTATGTCTCCATGTTGGATGAGTGTGTGAGCGATTGTATACGTGCACATGAAGGTGGGAACGTATGCTTGTGTATACGTGTGCCTGTATGTCTATGTCTTTGTGTCAGGTCAGATCTTAGACTCCACCTCACTCAAAACATCGCACGCTCCCTCAGGGGAGGGGCCTTACTCTCCCATCCCCCACTCCCTGCCGGCGGATGATCCCCCCAACCGCTGTTGTGTTGGCGGTTCTCGATGTCCTGGGCTGGATACTCGGGTGGGTGCTGGGTCCCTCCCGGCGATTGCTTGGCGGGACCTGGACCTCACAGCTGTGTCAGGCCCCTGCTGGTGGGCGGGGGGCTCTTGGATCCCGGGGCACAGGGCCCGGTCCTCCCTGGTGCGGCCGACTGCCGACAGGGCCCGCGGGCTCGCCACCATGGCCCCCCAGGGCTTTGGCACAGTGGCTGCTGGATGACCTTCCTCCGGGCTCTCCTCTGCTCTTTTCTGAGTGGGGCTGCAGTCATCCCTGCGTGGATCCACCTAGGACTCCTGTGTCCGGGAGTTTCTCTGGATGTCTGGGGCACGGGTCTCCTACATATCTGCTTCGGGTCCTGGGGAGCGGGGCTGCTGTTCCCCACACACACTATTACATTATTAGACATTTACATGGAAGAACCTTATGAATACAAGTGCGCTCACATATACGGGTGTGCACACAGGTGAACACGTGTGTATAATCAGGTAATCACAGACACACACTGTCTTGCCTAGTGGCTCACTCTAATCCTATCCTGTAATATTAGTACTATGTGCTGTTCAATAACATTTAATATTTATTAATCACTGTGATTGATACAGATGTTGGTTGCTGTGTTTTTGCCTGTTTTTTTTTTTTTCTCCTCTCAACAGGTATTGAAGCAGATTGTCTGTGTTTTGGTTTGTCTCCCCCTCTCTCTCTATCCTCCTTTTTATCTTTTCTTCCATTGTCCACCATCTGACTCTTTCCCCACTTTCTTCCTTTTTCTTTTATTTTTGTTTTCCCCCAGTCCTGTCTGCGACTATAACAAACCTATTTAAAAGAAAAATAAATATATATATATTTTAAAAAAAAAAAAAGCCATGAATGATGACAGCACAACTACACGTACATTACATATGCATGTGTCATCTGTGTTACTGACAGGCTGGTTAAAAAAAAAAAAAAGAAGGAAATGAAGGCCCAGGCTGATAGCCCCTCCAGCCTGCATTACAGGCCTCAAAAGCAGGTGGTAACTGTGACTTCTAAATCTGTCATCTTCATGGAGTCTGAGGTGTTTAAAGGATAAGGAGAAAGTGGTAAAGGAGTGAGGGGTGAGGGCGATAGAGAAGAGTGTTAGGGGGATAAAGGGCGGGTCAGGCAGGCATGCTGTTTGTGTGTCTGTGCTGTTGTGACACATTTAAATTAATAATACTACAATCTTCAATTGCTTGATTGATTTATGGTATTATTTTTATTATCTGCCCTGTGTGTTTGTGTTTTACCATAACTTTAGTATATTAACTTTGGACATTTCTTAGTTTTTTGTTTTTCTTTTTAAAAAAGCTTGTCGTTTTGAAAAATCAATTACTAACTAGTATGGTTTATAACCAGATGAAGGAGAAAAGGTAAAAAAAATAACATCAGTCACACGGTCAACAACGGAGGCGGACACAAACAAAAACGCTGCTCAAAGGTCAGACATTTTCAATGCTTTGCAGACATCGTATCATATTGTTAGAGTAAGACAGCAAAGATTTCAGATCTTTTATTCTGCAGTTTTTGTGTTTATGTGATTTTCCCACTTTTTCCTTATCGTTCTTGTTTTTGATGGAATTTTGGAAGATGGCATTTCATTTTTTTATTGAAATGGTAGTAAAATTATTAGTATGTAATGTAGAATCACATAATTAAAGTTTACATAGCTAAATAAATAAAAGCTTATTAGATCCTTTTTCACCATTTTGAATATATTTCGTGTATAAGCCAGTAGCCTTTTTACAGAATAGATCTTGTGGTCGAAATTTAACATCTTATTAAAGAAAGAAACATCCTCTAACAGGGCAATTCAGTAATCAGGCAGGAGAAAAGCAGTTCATTGTATCATTTAATTACTACTCGGCAAAATGCCTTGCAGGAAGCATTCTTCAGAAGCAGTCCGTTACAACCTGGTCAGCATAGTCAGAATGGTCAGAGAGAAATAAAGAATAGAGTTTAAATTTTATAAACTGTTGAATTTATAGGCAGTGTCAATCAATGCATACATTTTACTCTGGTTGGTTCATTGGTTTACACCCCAAATGATCAAATGATTTATATAAAATAAAAGTCTGTTATATTATATTCTGGTTCTTCTTATACCTATGAGTTGCACCAACTCCCTTGAAATTTCTGTGCATTTAACCATTTTGTTACTTATTGTACATCTGCTGATTTCTTAGTCATCCTGCAGTACATTTTGTATATTGCATCAGCCTTTCTTCTGGTGCATTCTATATTTACTTGACCATCTCAGTATTTTTCCTAAATCAATTGATGGATTTCAGTTTCCATTTTTTGTTCACTTGAACTTTATTTGGTTTCCCACAATTATTAACCCTTTATGCTAATTATGCTCATTTAAGATGAATGCTATGTTACCCTAAAATTATTCTTCCGCATTCCCCTTTTGAGACAGTAAGGAATAATTTCCTATTATAACCCTATTCCTAATCTGTATAAAATGTATGTATACTGAATGTACTACCTTAGAAGTTAAAAGGAAGTAATAGATTCCTGGCTTGCTGCATTTGGGAATAACAGAAATCAGTGCAAATCATTAATACCTAAAGATAAATCACATAAATCAATAACAGCTAATAAAATCAATAATAGTGAACATAGAAAATCAAGTTAAATAACAACATGCATCAAAGTCATTTTTCTTCAGAGTATACTGGCATTACATGTTTTCCCCCATAAATCTCTGATTTGTGTCCCATAACTTCATAACTTCCATGTAAAATGATAAAAACATTGTCAACAACTGTTTGATTTCCTTCTTATCCATCAAACATTAGCTGTCTTGGTTCACAGAAGTCCTATATTTTTCATCAATGTTTTTGTTGGCGGTGATACAGACAGCCCAAGTATTTACTTTAAAAACATCCAAAGTCCCTAATTTATGGTGCCAATGATGTTTACAACAATCACCAGAGATAGAGTCCTTACACAAACTACCTGCTCACATCCTTGTGCTCTCATTCACAAAGCTACCCCAATTTACATCCTGCTGTGGCCTTAAATTAGATGATCACCTTTACTGCATAAAAACAGCTAACTTGCTAAAAGTAGGTGTCAATGTCAGCACTACTCTCATTAATGTAAGCCATTGGCTCATGTCACGGTCATGTTAAAATTGTAAGGTTTGTACCCAAGCTTCTTATCAAAGTTAAAGTCTTCTGCCACCATCTGGGATCCTTTGGTTTGTATCTGGGGTTTCCAATTTCATAAACTGCTCACTCATCACTCCATGCATAAGACACTCCATCTGTGTTGTGTCAAATTATTACTTTGATTTGCTAACTTCTATATTACTTAGGCCCAAAAAGTCATAGTAGTTATTTGTCTCGTATTGCTACCAACTATTCCTGTCTATATTAGCACATTTAAAACTTAAATCCCAGTATTAAATTTGTCCTAATGCTGCATCCAATCCTATTTTAGTATTCCGAATACATTAATATTCATATTTCTTCCATCTTTCTGTATCAATTACTATTACACAATACAATTCAATCCTTCATGAGAAAGCAATCGTTTTCAAACAAATGGTTCATTTTGCTTGTATTAAGAGACTTCTAGTTTAAACTTTATCTTCACTTTATATCAGTAGAATCGGACATTTTGTCCTGAGGGTCTCTTTTCCCAGAACACTTGACTATCCCTCAAGTTTTCTGCCATTGTTCATATTTAACACATTTTTCTTTGCATTCAATTATTAAAACCAACAACCAAGAACTTTTAAATTGGACGGACTTTTAACTGGTAATGGTGCAAGTGCTAATAATCATGTGTTAAAATTTGATTAACTGTCCAAATTACATACAAACATTGATCCTTAAAACATTTATAAGTATCGATAGACTCAGATGTACTAGAAATATCTATCTACAAATATTTACTCTTTACTCTGAGTGCTGACCATGTTATGCTAATCACATTTTCTAAACTTGTTCAGTTATACTACCCCAATCGCTATACAGGTTAAACAATTTAAATAATAATTGTTCAGTATTCTTGTTAATAAAATAGTTACGATTATTCAATAAATATATATTTTTTTTATGAAATGGAGTTTGTTTGCTTTTCTGTGCTTGCAGATAGATAGATAGATAGATAGATAGATAGATAGATAGATAGATAGATAGATAGATAGATAGATAGATACTTTATTAAACCCAAGGGGAAATTCACATACTCCAGCTGCAGCATACTGATAAAAAACAATATTAAATTAAAGAGTGATAACAATGCAGATATAACAGACAATAACTTTGTATAATGTTAACGTTTACCCCTCCGGTGGAATTGAAGAGTCGCATAGTGTGGGGTCTCCTCAGTCTGTCAGTGGAGCAGGATGGTGACAGCAGTTTGTCGCTGAAGCTGCTCCACTGTCTGGAGATGATCCTGTTCAGTGGATGCAGTGGATTCTCAATGATTGACAGGAGTCTGCTCAGCGCCCGTCGCTCTGCCACGGATGGCAATCTGTCCAGCTCGGTGCCTACAATAGAGTCTGCCTTCTTCACCAGTTTGTCCAGGCGTGAGGCGTCCCTCTTCTTTATGCTGCCTATCCTTCTATACCTTCCATAACTCCACAGTTCATATCTTCCTTAAAGTCATTGCTGCAGAATAAGAGATGAGGTTGTGGTTCCAAATTGGTAAACAACTGTCAGAAAATTGAAAACGAGTTGACAAATTGAAAGACATATTAAGCACAGTTAAAGTGGGTCTGGCAAAGAACATAGAACCCTGCACAGTAAAAGTGTGAATCAGATCTTGGGGTCCAATACCCCAAAGCAAAGGATATCAATATCCTGGAACTCTTCATCTGATGATTGAGGCTCTGGTCTGGATGCCATGCAGGCTGCCCATACGATTCTGGACCCACGATGATCTTTAGATGTCAATGGTCACCTGCACAGCTGACTTGTTAGCAGCAGGAACCCCTGATCCCTTGGACTGGAGTTTGAGTACATTGTCCAGTAGTAAACTGGTCGACGGCCTGGTCCACAGCTTGATCCCCTCTCTGGTATGGCTTGTTTCTCCTTGAGAGTCGGATGATTCGTTTGTCTGCAGACCTTTGGCACTACTCAGTCTCCAGGTTCAAATTCAAGTGCTGTCATAAATATTGTGCTTGGAATAACAGCTTTTACCTGCAGGTACAAAGACTTAAAAATTTTTTTCATATTATTCAGCATTGCAATACTTCATCTGTAATTTTGAAGTTACTTATGGATCCCAAAAATCGTGTCTCATAAGATATTAGGCCTGTTTCGTTGGGGGTACCCCTTATCAAAAATAACGCTAGCTGTAAACAGTCATGTCATCCAGTCTCTGCTTGTCTGTGAGCCAATTTGTTTTTAATGGTCAGAAATGAATTCTGCTGCTGCTAAGCACAATGCAGACATGTCCACTCTTTGTAGTCATTATGTTCAAAAGATAGATCCCTCAATAAAAAAAAATATATATAGTTGTATCTAGTTTGGCCATTGTTGTGGACTTCATTTAAAGCATATTCATCATAACAAATCACCACAATATAAAATAAAGACAGTTTTTTATATACATAATTGGCACATAACCTTTGCTGTTATACAAATAACTTTGCAATCTAAATGTCAATCTTTCTCCCCTTAGAGGGAATGTGGAGCAGCAGGGTATCAGTCAGCATGAACCCTGAAACCAATCCCATTAATATTACAACTTGGCAAGAGCCGAATGTTCTTGTTCTCCTATAGAGAACACAAATATGTCCAGCAGTGTCAAACCAAACAAAAGAACAGACAAACTAGAGTGGTATGGGGGTTATAAGTTAAGAGTTGTGTTCTGTGGAGGTTCCTGTAGAACATTTTAAAGTATTTCTTTTCCTTTCTTATTCCAGTCTTGAATTGGCACCTAAGACAGCCATAATGAATGTAATAAAATACCAACGTCGTCCAGAGAACATCTCTCAGTCAGCATAGCAAGCAGAAATCAAAGAAGAAATCCACAGTTTGGACTGGTAAATTCCAAATTATTTCTGGAAATGAGATAAAAATACACTAAAACAGTTACGCTCCACATTCCCTTTCCCAATTCTCTAAGTACAGAATACTGTTCAGTTATGTGCAGTCTTGGGATTTACATTATTTAGAAAAGAAATTTGTATTTCACTTCATCTAAGGCTAAAATGTTATTTTCAAAAGTTACAATTATCTTAAAATACATCTATTATAACCTCTCAACTTTTTAATCATAAAGCTAAATGGTTCCTATATTCACACCCAGTTATTTTTGTAACCTAATATTTTACTAATTAAATTGACACGTACATTTCTACCTGTGGCTTCAGAATTTAACAAGTGTCCTGAATGTTTCATTTGAGCATCAGATTATTGAAGTAAAGCTAAACCCTCTTATCAGCTATTAACCTTCTAAATCACATTTAAGATATTTAAATTACTTGTGAACAAGGAGTGATGGGAAAAGGAATCAACATCTCATACTGCATCAAATGCATTAAAATTTAAAATCTTTTTTTATTAAACAATGCTCTCAGGGTAGTTAGTGCATCACACCATTACATGCAGTGCTTTAAAGAAAATATTTTGATATATAAAATGTAGCTATTCTTAATAATATTGATTTCTTTTACCCATAACCTCCTGTTCAGGTTAGTTGTTTATGGACACTTTTTCATTGATTTCATCCTGAAATGCTTCTTGCAGCTTCTCTTTGTTAGTTAACCCCCCTTTGTACAGCATATCTTGATACAGAACACCACCTGGACTGGAAGTCACTGCTCATCACCAGCTTTCTTGCTGTCCTAGAGAATTTTTTTTTTTATTGTTATTTAAAAATTACTAAAAGAACTTTCTTCCATTTAAGTATGGCCAGTACTCGATGGAAAAGGCCCACACATTTATACTAAATAAATTTAAATGTATCATTGGACCTGATCATATTCATTTTTAATATTTAAATTCAACACATATTTATGTACATCTTTATCAATTGCCTCATCATTTAAAACAACAACACATATTGTCACACATTGTCTTTAACCAAACATATTCTTAAACTCACATAAATTCCTTCACTCACTGAGATTCTTTCACTTTATACAAAATACTCAAACTGACTTAAACTGTCTTTAACACATTATACTTACTACAGTTTTATTATTATTATTATTATTATTTAGTGCCAATCACTGCGCCACTGTATCACCCCTACTTCAATCACCCAACAGCTCATGGAAAGAATTTAAAACAACGTCCAAAACAAATAAGCGGCTTCACATTTAGAGTCTTTTTAATACGTCAGCTGACACACAAACACACTCACACACACACATACCAGCAGCATTTTATCCTAGAAAGAAATTGTCTCCTTTATATTTTATAATTATCAAAGAACATTTTTCCCTAAGACTTGATCAGGCTCTGAAGGAGAGATGATTTATTCATATAAACATTTTTATAAGCAAAGTGGAGACGTTTTCATTTTATCAAATATTACACATTTTCAAAACTCACATTTTAACACAAATTAACTCAGAGTTCTGGAACTTTATCAGAAATTTCACAATTTCTGTGCACAATATATTTTGCTTTAAACATTCAGTACCTTTTTAGACAAAGATGTCCCATTCACACATTTCTTACACAGAACAACATTTTCAGACACACTAAACAATTCTTTCAACACGTCATCTCACACACGCATTTCTTTAAATTCGCTGCACATCAAGACGTCTTATTTACTTACACACTCTGCCTGGCATAAAAAAAAAAATAAAAATACGTACTCATTTATTTTCACAGAACATACAAACTCTACATAAATCTTCCATATTCCTTGTTCTAAACTAATTTAGAATAAACATTTTACTCAATCTAATATTTTTAAATATGCATGTGAAGAAAATGGCAATACATATTCTACACTGAATTATGTTATAAATTAATTGCGTTATATAGAACTGCTCTAGTTTTTGTTACTTATTATTATAAATGATGGACCAGCAAAAGAAATAAAAAAAAAGAAGAACTCAATTTATTTCTATAGCACCCTGCCCAGAATTCAGAAAGAACAACAGGACTGATATAACATTGGCTACAAATAATATCTCACTAAATAAAGATAAATACAGGATATACAAAACATTCAAATAGAATAAAAGACAATAATCCAGACTAAAATACAACATACAAATCTTGAACAAATAGCATAAATTGTGATAGAAATGCAAACCCCGAGTACCTGGACAGATAAAGGGGGTAAACTGAAAGAAGGGGCTAAATGTCAGGTCTGTTTAATGTCTTCCTAAACAAATGAATGGAGTCGGCTGATGTCATTAATTTAGGGAGGTCAGTCCACAGTCAGGGCGCTATATACAGCTGAAGGCCCTGCTGACACCCACAGAGTGCAGGTCAGTGACGGGCACAGAATGAGAGGACCTTAGTGGGCAGGTCAAGAACAGAATTTGATATTCAGTCCTGTAAGACACAGGGAGCAGTGAAGGTGCAGCAGGATGGCTGGGATGTGCTCGCTGTTGGTGGTCCGTGTCAGGACTCTGGCAGTTGAGTTTTGAATCAGCTGGAGTGGTGATATAAGTTCTGAAGGGGCACCTGCCAGTAGTGACTTACAATAATCAATGTGGGATGTGATAAAAGCAGGGACAAGTTTCTCAGCTTTCAAAATGAAGAGGAATGAGCAAACATAAGAAATGTGACACTCGTGGGAGTAAGAAAGTTTCGTAATGTGGCTTACATGGTGAAATAAGAAAAGCAGGAATCAAAGTGACACTGAGATTCTTTGCAGTACAAGAAGGTCTGATGAGATCTTCACCCAGAATGGTTGAAGAGGAGTTTGTTTTCTTAAGTTACACTTTAGTGCCACATGGCAGGAGTTCAGTTGTTGTAATTTAATTTTAAAGAGTTTTGATCTGTTCAAGTTTTAATTTTAATTTAATTTCACTGAGGTAAGTTGTGAGCAGAGAAAGCTGTGATGAAGTGTCACTTTTAACACTGAAATAGATCGAAGCATCATCTGCATAAAAATGATAAGCCAGTCCAACGCTACAAATAACTTGCTCAAGAGGAAGCACAGAGATACAGAAGAGCAGAGGATGTCATTTCATTAACAAGGGGAAGTCAGATGGAGGAACTCCTGTGAGAAATTAAGGCATGAGGGTCACCCTGGACATGACATAAGCTGCATGGCCACAATGCCTCATGTAATAACTTACTTTTACACAAACTGGGACAGTAGCTCCTCAGGATGAAGGTAACAATGCTTAGCACAGTAAGGAGAAATAAGCCAGAGCTCCCATCTCAACTGCTGGCCACACAGAATAGGCCAGTGAAGACATTAAAGTTTGTCTAAACAAATGACACATCCTTGGTGCACAATGTGACCTGCACAGGGATAGGAGATTGCAGGGCTAGAAATGATAATGGACTATAACAGACTGGAACAGGGAGAAGGAGAGGAGCAGGGTAAACCATTGGGGACACCTCACATGCTACTGGGACAACATGTGCCAAAGACCCCAGCATGTACAGCCATTGTGTCGATTCAACAGTCCAATCCACAGGGGAACCAATGACGGCACCCATAGTGTGTATGCATAGTGAGTGTGTTTGTGTGTCTCACTGAGTGAACTGTACACTTATTAGAATATTGTGTAGATAATGAAAATATTCAGTTCTGCTTGATACACAAATAGAATGTGATCTGAGGGTGAAGAGTTAACAGGTTATTTACATTGCTTGTTAAAATAAAGTGACCATCTGATTTAAAAAAAAAGTCCCTCAATAGTACATACATAGCAAAAATGTCATCATAATTTGAAATTCAACACAATTATATTTCATGCTTCTCAAAGAGAAATTAAAATACGATGTTTGTAAACTACTGCATTTGTGAAGGACTTAAGTGTCGGGCTATCGAAAACTATCATTGAGTGTATTTCAGTAATTTGTGTATTGACTTAGAAAAGCACAATATTACATTAAAATATACTGCTCAAAAAATGAAAGGAACCCGTTTAATTGAGAGTAAAGCATCAAGTCAATGAAATTTCTGGGCTGTTGATCTGGCCAGTGAAGTAGCAGAGGGGCTTGATAATCAGTTTCAGCCACTTTGGTGCACTGGGGGTGGGGGTGGGAAACAATGAGACGAGCCCCAAAACATCAATATGTGCCATGCCAGAAGGTTTGCTGTGTCTCCCAGCACAGTCTTAGGGGCACTGAGGAGATTCCAGGAGACAAGCAGTTACTCTAGGAGAGCTGGACAGGGCCGTAGAAGGTCCTTAACCCATCAGCAGGACTGAAGGAACAGAATGAGCACTGCCAGAGCAAACAAAATTAGCATTAATAGCATATTAGCATAAATAGCCATAAAAGTAATTAAAAGCTTCTGAAACATTAGATTAAGCATAAATTAGAATGTCAAGCAAATATGATAAGTCAAGCAAATGGTTGACTAAAAAATCAGTCATATTACATTATTTTTTAGAAAGCTTGAGGCAGAATTAGTAGACGGACAGGACAGGACAGGAATGACGCACCCGTGTGGACAAGATAGGAAACTAAGATAAAGGTGGCCTTGGTAGAAGGTTGATAAACCAGCTGAAATGGTGAATTTAGCAAAAAGACAGCAAAAGGCTTTTGCTATAAACAAGGTCACAATGATATAATGCATGAAAAACAAAATCAATATATTCAACCACTAGCATAAATAAATATAGAACAATATATTAAAATTAGCGCAGAGATTATGCCAAATCAAGCATGCAAAACAAATAAATAAAGGCACACGCCGTATTTCTTTTAGTTAAAAGCTTAGCTTTGGATACCAAATAACCAGCATGAAAGGCTAAGGAAAGGAAATGACAGAAGAATGCCCAAAGATGGAAAAAGGAAGCATCTGCCCAACCAAAAGACCAATCAAAAATAAGCAAAACAGAAACTTGAGATGAACAATGGACAGTAAGGACAGGTGCAGAATGAGCTAATTGAACGAGGTCAGAGTGATAAGAAATTACTATATAAGTTTTGAGTTTTGAACTGTTCGGGGCTCAATCTCATTTGGCCAAATCAGGTTGAGTCCATGTTGTTTTTATTGTTGTTTTATTGCAATAAAGCTTTAAAACTCTGTTTGCCTATCCTCAGTTCTAATAGCCTTCATTTTCAGGTAAAAAGCCACAACACTTTCCTGAGCAGTGAAGTGGATGAATTCAGTACACAACTCAATGCCTGGATCACACATTTAGCTTTAATTATACTGTACTCCCTTTGTCATTACTGCACGTTCACAAAAATCTCCAGTCTTCCTCCTGCTTTATCACTCAGTCTGATGAAACTCATCCAGCATTAACACAGCATCTGAAGTAAGAGGTGTAAGCTGTTTCTCCACAGTACCTGAATATCACAGTATCTGAGCTCGCCATCACACGACATATGAGATATATTGGTTAGGGTTAGGATTAGGTTAGGTTTCAGTTTAGCTTTTACTTTTTCAACAGAATGAATCTGAAACATAATAATCACATGATACTCTGACACAAAAATCCAGAGTTTTCTCTGAATGGAAAATCTGTGCAGAGTTGATGACCTAACCTTTGTGGTTTGCAATTTGACTGAACTTTCTTCTTATTCTTCTTCCAAGTGAAATGAGATCTGATTTTAATTGTCTTTTTTCCCCAGTTATCCTCATCCCCACCCTGTAGATGTGTCCCACCTAACCTGATATGCTATATAAGGAGGTGTTACTGTTGATCAGAACATACGTCTCGGTGTCAGCCCCACCATGAGATTCGCCACCTTCCTGGTTCTGCTGTGCCTGTGCTCTCTGCCAATGGCTGTGAGTTCTGACCTTTGACATTTGTACTGAAAAATGTTTACAAAAAATTTTCTTTTCTTTTTCTTCATTTATATTTGTAAATTTCTTGTCAGTGGGTCATCTGAAATCGATTTATCGGTTACTAATGTCGCAATGTGTTTTTGTTCTTACTTTTCAGAATTGTGACTCGGATGAGGAATCGTCCAGAGCCTTAAAAGCTAAAGCATTTCCCTTAAAATCATTGTGAGTAGAATGGAGAATGTGCCACTCAATAATTTATATCAGTTCTTTCCTTCATCACTCTGGTTTGTGAGAAGCTCATCACAATTTATTCACTTGTCATCTCTAATTTAAACTAAAGTAGAGATAAACTCCTAAATATTAACTAAAATGTTCTCCTCCATTGAAACTAAGAGAGTGTGGAAAATCTTGATACTTTGCATGTCTATTCTGTATGACATAAATTTTGTTGGCAGTCATTTTTATACAAATATGCAAGTCTGTGACCGCGTGCCTCCAGATTATGTGTCTGTGTGTCCTGTGTGCGTCTGTGCACACAATGTCACACAGAACAGGGCACATCCTCTGTCCTCGACTGTGTCCACAGAGCTCCGTGTCCATTCAGTTTTGGAGCAGAAATCTTCTTTTATCCACCACAGTTGTAGGCCCAGTGCAGGAAAATCGAGATCTAGAAGTGAGTTGTGGTCAAGACAAGAAAATAACCAGCCATTCACTGACTCACCAACACTGAGCAACAAGCTCTTCCCTCCATGTTACATGAACATTGGCTAAGAAAAATAAAGTCTTTACTGAATGGTGGAATTCAAAGAGTCTGTTGTAGGCATTTACTGGAGCGAGTGAGTGATGAATTAATGGATAAAGTTTATGAAGACATGAAACAGATTACTGCATTTTGTGTTCATGCATTGCATGCAGAGGAAATCCAAAGTTGGATGATTGATGGAGTCAGGAGGGTTGATTATATATCCGTAGCCATCAATGAATCGACAAACAGCACAAACACTGCATTTATTTTGGAGGTTTGAGGTCCCTGAGCAGCTGCTCTTTTAACTTTAAGTGTCTCTTTTGAACTATTTCTGCTTAACACAAACATGGTGTGATTATATAATGATGTTGTAGTGAATAGTAAAGCACCGACTCTGAAAGATGGAGTGAATGATCGGATTTCATTATGAATTCTCTTTCAAACTTTATTTGCCTTGTTATCCTGAATTCAGCAGCTGCCCTTTTCAAACTCTCAACCTGTGTCTGATTTTAGAGACACCTGATGTTTAAAATGACTGTAATCGTGTCAAATCACGTTAGTTTTATTGTCATGTGTAAATAGTACAAGGAAATTCTAATTCAATGCAATACAAGTACAAATAATTAAATAGTACAAAATATATACATATATGCACTGCATATTCATACAATCGTTGTTGTTATAATTGACTGTTTAACAACTTTACGGCCTGTGGGTAGAAACTGTCTCTGAATCTCCCAGTTCAGCTGAAATCAATTCAGTTGGTTTTTGTCTTGCGCTCTTCAATGGTGCAGGCACAGAGCGTTGTGACAAATTCAAAGATGAAATGCAAATCTGAAACTTTACAAGTGACTCACTAGATAAGGTGTGCGAGTACCAAAGGCTCTGAAGAGATGAGTAGGAAAAGCAGCTGTGCAAGATGGCCGAGGTCTTTAATGATCCTGTTTGAATTTCTAAGACAGCGAGTGTTGTGTACGTCCTGAGATAAGGCAGCTCAGCTGGGTGCCATTGATGTTCTGTGCCACCTTCAGTGCCCCCTGCAGGGCTTTACACTCTTGAGCTGTGCAGGTGTCATGTCAGGATGTGGTGCGGCCATTGACTGTTGACTCCACTGGGCACCTGTAAAAGTTCAGGAGAGCAGATGGAGAAAAATAAGATCTGGTCAGACATCTGAGGAAGAAGAGGCAACAGTGAGACTTCTGGACAAGGGATGAGATGTGTTGTGCCCACTTCAGTTTGTCAGTGATGGTCACTCTGAGAAATTTAAAGGTGCTCACCCTCTCCACAACATCCTGTCCGATGTCAAAGTCAGTGTGGTTCTTCTTTCTTCTTCCTGAAGTCTCTGCCCTGCTCCTGGTTTACTAACATTTAGTGTGAGATTACTGACCTGATACCACTGAGTCAGATGGAAGACCTCTTCTCATCATTGATGGTGATTTGCCTAAAATGGTGGAGTAACCAGGAAATTTCATGACCTTCAAACATAGCAGGGGCCTCAGCACACCACACCATGGAGAATTAGTGCTATAAGTCAGTATGGAGGATGTCAAGATGCAAATCTCATATGCTTAGGCCTGTTGATTAGGAAGTCCAACCCATAATTGCAGTGTCACAGAGTCCTAAATTGAGGAATTTTGTGATCTGCTTTGCTTGTCCAACAGTATTAAGTGCTGAGCTGTAGTCTGTAAACAGGACTTTTACTTTGCAGTTTGTGTTATTCACATGTGCCAGGGTGGTATGAAGTGCAAGGGATATGGCATTTACTATGGAGCAGGTGTGATGATAAGCAAACTGGGGTTGGTCAGGATAACTTGGCATATTGTATTTAATGTGTCACAGCATCAGTCTGTCAGAGCATTTCATTACAACTGGACTGAGTGCCACCAGTGTGGAGTCATACTGAATATCTAATTTTTTTTTTTCTTGGCCACGGGATTAATCGTTTGCCTTTTGAAGCAGACAGTAACCACAGATTTTTTCAGGGAAACCAAAAACAATGCGTTAGAAGATGGCTTTGGGCAGAGAAAATGAGCTGGATTTGGTCCAAGGGCACTAAGTGGTGATTTTGGGGTTTATCAAGTATTCAGTTGCCAGCCCCCTTTATGTCACTCTATTTAGTGAATTTTCCTTTTCATATTAAAATGTCACAAATGACCATCGGCATTTGATTTCTGATGTGTGGTCACTGTCCTGATTTGTCCTGATGTTGTGTCACCTTTGTACAAACCCTGCTTGGTGTCTCCAGTGCACTTTAATGACTTCTGACTGTGAACATCTCAGGAGCTGATTGAACACTTTAAGATGTCTTCCACTTTGTTTTCTCTTATCGTTAGCTCTGGTGGTCTCTTACAAGTAGTGATTTGTGTTTACAGACGTCCTTCTTAACGTCCTTTGAATCAGTTTATGTGTTGATAAAAGCTGTTTTTATTCCTCCTCTAGTTACTATCTCTTTTATGTTATTCTTTTTCATTAAATGTCTACAAAGCTCCATAGCAGTGGTCTCAGATCAGGAGGGTCTTAAGCTTTAAAGGGTTATCTGTGCTTTGAATTTGGTGAGTGTTCAGATGTTCAATCCAAGGTTGGCATTTTGTCAAAAGTGAATTCCTCTCATTATTTGTGTTGCCTACATTTGTAATGAGAAGAAACTGATAATAAAAAGGGACCTTTGTTATTCTTCAGTTGCACTCTTTAAACCTTCAGACACACAGGATGAGAATTAGATGGCAGATGAGCAGCTGAAGTCCATGACGCATATGTGTGTGTGTGTGTGTGTGTGTGTGATGAGCCACAGTATTGAGTTCACTGACTGAGACCCCCTGAGCCTCCATCCTGAAACAGACACAACAGGCCGGTCAGTGAAATGTGAATGAAGGAGGCTTTAATGGCAGCCTGCTGTTTCAATGAGCTTTACACACAAAGGTACACTTGGCTATATGAGACAGGACTATAGGTTGGCCAAAACTCACTTTACTTATTTATTTTTTATTTATTTATTTATGTATTATTTATTTATTTAAGTATAAGTTCCTGACCTGCATAATGTGCTGCATTATGAGATGAGAGCAAAATGTAACTGTTTATTATGCCAGCTGTCCTACAAGTAGAAAGCATCTCATCCATGAAGAGCAGAAAAAGAAAGGGATGGAAATCCTGACTTGTCATCTTCATTTAATCCTTACAGTCAGAATGCAGGAAGAGGATTTGGAGCAGGGGGAGGAATTATAGGAGGAGGAGGAGGAGGAGGAGGAGGAGGTGGAAGATTTGGACTTGCAATTTGAAGATGATTTTTCTGGTCCTCAATAAATCGGTAAGCATGTTTGGCCTACAGAGGTAATTGTTTGACCAGATGGAGGGCTGACTGACTTTTTTTCCAGGCCTAAAATCATTTGTGGATCCCATAGATGTGTCATGAGTTTAAGGAGACAGGATGTCCCGTTCTTGAAAACCTGTTTTACTATAGTTGAATTTTAAGGTTAGTTAGTATTAAAGGAAAGGTTTCTTACTCCTCCACCTGTGTTTTATTCCTTCACCAGCTCTTTGATGGCACACTGCAGCAGGGCCTTCTCTCTCGTCTCCTTCTATTAATTCACATTACTGAACTCACATCAGATTCTCTAAAGTCTCCTATAAAATGTTCAGGATTTTGATCTTTTTCTACTAATTTCATTAATTGTCTGTTTCTCTTTTAGCCCAATAGGACCCTCGCAGGCCAATCATTTTCAAAAATGAAGAATTAAAAGAATGTCTTCTAAGTAAAATAAAGACAAGTGCAAGCAAAATAAAACCTGCCTGCCTCTTTGTCTTCTTGTGTGACTCTCACTCTCTGATTATCTACTTGATTTATTTTTTCTTCTCATGAACATCTTTGTTGGTCTTTTACATCCTGACGTCATTTTCAGTAATTTCCTGTATAATATTAACACAAAGAGCAGCTTACTACTGAAAACATCAAATATAGGAGTGAGTGGGGATTGAACCGGGGACTCTTTATTACACTTGGTCTGCGTCTATACTTGCGCTGTTAGGGGTTAGAGTGCGTGAGCTTATTCAGTGCAAGCAGGAACAATGCACAAGTTGATCTTGTTTTTTTCTTTAAGTACATGTGCCTTCCCTGTTTATTTACTGTATATATCTAGTGACTTCTCTGCTTGTCTGTCTCTCTACTACGCAGTGCTCTGTCTTTGTGTTATGGATCTTAAAAATAGCAGTTATAAGGACACTTGTTCATATTAATTGCAGTCTCAATTGTTAAAAAATATTTTAAAAGAAGCATCCCACATGAAAATATAATGATCTCATTAACTGACAGTGCATACCAGTTTATAAATTTTATGTCCGTTTAAGGTTAAAAAGAAAATACATTAAATCATATATCAATCGACAAACGCAGCATGCAGGCAAGCGGGCAGTGAGAGTGGAGATAAAGACGCTAGATAGATTGTATACAACAGGCAAAAATCATGACCACTTGATAACAGTATTAGCTATAATGAATGAAAGCGTGAATTAATCAACAGAAATATCCGCAATCGACATTTTAAACTTAACGATTTACTTAAGAGAAAAAAAGAAAAACGCCCCAGCACGCAGAAAGCAGACGCTTGCAGGCAGGCAATGGCGCGGCCATGGTTAAAGAGAAAAAAAAAAAAAGTTAAAGTTTCTCCCTAGCGGGGAATTGAAGTTGAGTCTCTGAGGCATGGTAAGCATGCTGCACTCTGAGAGGCAAATCTTAGCGATACGCCACAGAAGCCGTCGTGGGGCTTTTCAACCTTTTGTGAATGTGTTTATTTGATCTTTGGAAATCAGGCTTCACACATTCTATAGTTTATGCCTACATTTTGTAACATTTATTACTAAAATATGACAAAGTTTCTGTTTTAACAATGTGTTTACACAGATTACTGTAGAAACGGAACACACATGAAATGCATGTGTTTCAAATAATGATCTATTATTTCCACTCTAAAACTCCAGCAGTTGAGTCACTCCCAGATAATCAAACAAGGCATGAGCTGGAAAAACTTAGTGAACGTTCTGCGACGGTGGGTGTTGGAATAGCCGGCTGCTTGCTGCTCGTCTTAATCGGCACATTTAGAAGACAAAGAATGCAGGCGGAGAAGTGAGAACGGTTTTAAGGTGGGCAGGATCTACGAGCTTTTTAGTAGACTCTGGTAATTCTAGTGTTAACACAGCAGGAACATCTCTGGGGTAAGAGAAGACGATGGAGAAATTAAACAGACGGGAGGTGAACAGAAAAAGACCCTTTACACAGTGGATGGACCAGGGTGGCTACTCCAGAAAACGCACTTAGCGAGTGAGCTTTACTTAAATTGACAAGCTGGGCTCATGTCAGTAACAACGGCAATGACATTTTTATCTCTATAGCACATTTTCATATAAGGAATGTAGCTCAAAGTGATTTGACACAATATAAACGGATAAACAAAAGAACAAGTTAGAAATGGATAGTTATATTTAACTGAATAAATAATATATAAAAATAATGTAAAAATAATCAATTTGTGCTTACATAACACAAATATACAAGAAGTAGAACCCTGATGTGAAGATAAGTTTTTTAGATCCGTTTCAGATGGTTAGGGAGGACAGAATCTATACTAATAAAAGGCAAAGCCCTCACTGACTCACCCACTGACTCACTCATCACAAATTTTCCAACTTCCCTTGTAGGTAGAAGGCTGAAATTTGGCAGGCGTATTCCTTACAGCTTACTTACAAAAGTTGGGCAGGTTTCATTCGAAATTCTACGCGTAATGGTCATAATTGGAACGTATTTTTGTCCATATACTGTAATAGAATGCAGCTCGATAGCCGTGGGAGGCGGAGTTTCATATTAAAATATTTAACCAATCACATTTCAGCCGTCATTTGTTGCCAGGCAGAGAGAATAGACTGCAGCTTGATAGCCGTGGGAGGCGGAGTTTCGTATTAAAGCATTTAACCAATCACATTTCAGCCATCATTTGTTGCTAGGCAGAGAGGCTTTCACAATCTGTTGTGGAGGCACTCTAACACAGAATAAATGTCGATTAACATAAATCGTTTGCAACTAGTGCAGAATGCAGCTGCTAGAATCCTAACTAGGAAAAGAAAATCAGAACACATCACACCAGTCTTAGCGTCAATACACTGGTTACCTGTGTCATTCAAAATTGACTTTAAAATTCTGCTTATGGTTTATAAAGCCTTATATAATCTCGCCCCATCTTATATATCGGAATGTCTGACACCTTATATTCCAAATCGTAACCTCAGATCCTCCAATGAGTGTCTCCTTAGAATTCCAAGAACAAAACTTAAAAGAAGTGGTGAGGCGGGCGGCCTTCTGCTGTTATGCACCTAAAATCTGGAATAGCCTGCCAATAGGAATTCACCAGGCTGATACAGTAGAGCACTTTAAAACACTGCTGAAAACACATTACTTTAACATGGCCTTTTTATAACTTCATTTTAATCTTAATTTAACTTAATCCTGATACTCTGTATGTTCAATCTCCTCAAAATAACTATTCATGGTGGCTCTAAAATCGGTACTGACCCCTACTCTCTTTTCTGTTTCTTTTTCCGGTTTCTTTGTGGTGGTGGCCTGTGCCACCACCACCTACTCAAAGCTTCATGATGCTCCAACAATGATGGATGGATTAAAAGGCAGAAGTCTACGTGACCATCATCAAGCCCATCCGTGAGAATCCTAAATCCAAAGAGGACTGTTTAATTTATGTTAGGTAGAATGCCCAGAGGGGACTGGGCGGTCTCATGGTCTGGAATCCCTACAGATTTTATTTTTTCTCCAGCCGTCTGGAGTTTTTTTGTTTTTTCTGTCCCCTGGCCATTGAACCTTACTCTTATTCGATGTTAATTAATGTTGATTTATTTTGTTTTATAATTGTGTCTTTCATTTTTCTATTCTTTAATATGTAAAGCACATTGAGCTACTGTTTGTATGAAAATGTGCTATAGAAATAAATGTTGTTGTTGTTGTTGTAACCTGTTGCTTCAACCAATCAGATTTTGAGTTGGTGTCAATAGGGCTCTCTAGCAGGCGTACGGCAAAGTCACCGTATTCAGACCCATTGATTGGATTGAAGCCGATATGAGGAACTCTACGAGGCAAATGAACGCACCGCAAATGCTCTGAGCGAAAGATCGTCGCATGCACTACGGCCAACTCCATGGCAGAATTCTGGACAATATCATTTGCCAGACACAGACCAGATTTTAGGACCACGAAAACCTGATGTTTGTCACGCTCCTCGAGCCCCAGAAGTTTCGGGAATACAAGAAAAATTTCACGCATGCAGCCTTCTGCAGTTTAGCACAAGAGCCACGGAGAGCTTTTTGATCTGTCTCGGCTAAAAACAGAACTGACTGTAATGTATGCCATGAATGATTTTGCAGGAGAATCTCCCACTGATTTCCTTGACTTCCCTCATCAGAAAAATCTGAATGAGAGCATGGGGCAGCTGTTCACATTGGTATATTTGGCGGTGAGCATTCCTGTGTACACAGCTTCTGTTGAGCGGACATTTTCAGCCCTAAAGCGAATTCAAACTTATGCCAGAAACACCATAGGGTGGGTTCGCCTTTCAGCATTAGCTTCGATGGCGATACAAAGTGAGGTTTTGATGGAACTGAAGCGCACGGATAATCCGTACGACAGAGTAATTGAACTGTTTTTGAGGAAAGAGAGGACGATGGATTTTGTTTACAAATAATCCGAATTTTGGTGAGTAAAATGTTGCGATTTTCCTAAATAATATTGCAAGTTTATGAGTTATTATTGATGTTTTTTATGTGATGTCGCGGCTGTGGCTGCAGTAGAAAGGAACTTGTTCATCCCTGGTTTGTCTATTCAATAAAGGTATGTATTGTGACTACAGGAGTTATCTTTTATATATTTATATATATATATATATACACAAACCGATCTACATACTGTCAAATAAACGAAACTGACGTCCGAGGTTCGATTCCCGAGAGGGGGTGCAGTGAGTGTGTACGCCTTATGAGCCCAGAATAAGGGTGAAACACGTGCCGCGTACTGTTTGCATTATTTGACAGTTAAACTATATATATCAGCGCTTCCCGATTCATTTTACCCTCGCACCCCCTTGGTTTGAAAAGAAGTATGAAAAAATATTTATACAGATCACCAATTCAAGCTTTATGAATAATGGATACTTTATTCACCATCAATAATTGTTTTGGTAAAACCATACTCAGTGTAATCCTCCTTCCATTTTCTAATTTTTTCGCGACTACCCATGATTAAATTAACAGTAAAAAAATAAGAGCGAGGCAAGGCTGACTTATTCAGGCAGGCAGGCGACAACTCAATAGCTCGATTTTGGATATAAGTAGGTTCTATTTAGTCGCATCCGCGACAAACATGCGTCTTCTTAGATGCTCCTGCACTTTGTACACACCCCGCTCGCTACTACCGTGGTCGAGTGTCTAGGTAGATTATATATAGAAAGGCAGCCAAAACCGCACAGAGCAATGAAAAGTCTACGTGAGTCACAGGTGCATCTGGATTGTGCAAAGATGACAATGACTCGAGTGACGAGTTGGAGGTGGACACATCAGCAGGCAGTGCATACTGGACGAGAAATCAGCAGACTAGTTCAGCGAGCGGAAGCAGAGAGCGGATCAGCGAGCGGAAGCAGAGAGCGGATCAGCGAGCGGAAGCAGAGAGCGGCGTCTCCCACAGGCACGTAGCCCTTCGCAAGCATCCGAGCAAGTTCACCTGAGGTAAAGCCGGCAGCTGACCAGTAGAAATAACCGGCAGTGGGAAATTAAAGTCGATCGCTCAGCGGTGGTTGAAACTTAAAGTGACGGTGATTCAGCTGAACACGGAAAACGCCGAAACACCTATAAAAACGGCAAAGATGACTTCAACATTTAATGTAAGTTCTATCTGCTCTCTGCCCATCGAGGGCACGTTTATATGTTGTGTGTCCTGCAGTATGTACAGCTCAGGTTTTCCGGCTGACAGTGCAGATAGCTTCACCTGCCAAAAATGTCTAGTTAATTTAGAGTTGGTCAGGAAAATACGCGAATTGGAGGACTGCGTTAGGAATCTGATAGCGATTTGGCAAACCGAAAATTGGATCGACTCGGTTTGTTTAGACAATTCGGCTACTTCTGATTCGGCTTCAGTCTCTCCAGGTCCCACTGTAGTCAGTGCGCGGCCGAAATCAGCAGCACCAATTCAGCCACAGGACGAGTGGGTAACAGTAAGACGGTGGTCTAAGAATCCAAAATTTAGTCCCCCAGCACCCAGGTCACCAATTCAGACCCAGAACAGGTTCTCAGCTCTCCGCAGCGCCTGTGGAAACTGAGAATAATAAAGTGCTCATAATTGGCGATTCCATAGTGCGGAATGTTAGAATTCCAAACTATGTTAAACCAGCAGTTAATGTTAAGTGCCTTGCAGGGGCCAAGATTTCTGTCATAAAGGCCACTGGACCGTGTTGCCGACGATGAGGTATCTACCTTATTGCTGCATGTCGGCACTAATGATATTTATTTACAGCAATCTGAGGTATTAAAGCGAACTTCATCTCTCTATGCACCAAAGCTAAAACAAAATGTCGGAATTTAATTGTATCTGGTCCCTTACCAAGATTATATAGAGGGATGTGATTTATAGCAGATTGCATTCCTTTCACTGCTGGCTAGAAACCTGGTGTGCAAATAAAAGCATAGCATTTGTGAACAATTGGGATGATTTTTGGGAAAGGCCTGGATTTTTCAGAAGAGATGGTCTTCATCCTAACTGGAGGGATCTTATGTATTATCCCAAAATATGGCAGCAAAACTGCCTGGTTGACTGATTAGAGCACCATCCAGGCCGCAGTCATGTGATCTTAAATCACAGGCTGTTCTTTATCCCACCTGTTATTTTCCTGAAGCTGTTACCCATAATCCCTGTTGTGGGGCATCCAGTAAATTTAGTCTTGATACAAACCATAAATTAATTGATAACCAAAAATAAGGTGTATAATTAGACCAAGGGATAAAACCAGACACTCCACCAGGGGCATCTGTAATAGAAATTTAATTCAAATTAAAACAAAAATATATCAGCAGTTCAGAAAGAACCATGCAGTTTTAAATGCTGTTTATTGAACATTCGCTCTCTTGGCACTAAAGCTGTTTTGGTAAATGATATATATTAAGTACAAAATCTGATCTGTGTCTTCTTACTGAAACCTGGCTTAGTAAATGTGACACTGTTCCCTAGCTGAGGCGTCACCAGATGGATACTCGTTCCTTCATAAGTCTAGAGATTCTGGTCGAGGAGGAGGCCTTGGAATAATTCATTGTAACAAAATGCAAATCACTCCTAAAAATTTAGGCAACTTTACATCCTTTGAGGCATTCATTTTAAATATTAAAACAGATTCCAACACAATTATAGTGCTAGTCTACAGACCACCAGGGCCATATTCATTGTTCATGACTGAATTTAGCAACCTTCTGTCTGATTTGGCTATAAATTATGATCATGTAGTTCTGATGGGGGATTTTAATGTACACATTGATGTGGAAACTGACACTTTTAGCAAATGTTTTACTTATTTGTTAAATTCAGTAGGATTTTGTCAGATTGTCAAAGGTCCAACTCATAATCATAACCATACATTAGATTTAATTATAACTTACAAAGTTGAAATTCAAAATTTAAATATTACTCCATTAAATGTAGTTATTTCCGATCACTTCTTAATTACGTTTGATTTAGTTCTGCCCATGCCAGCACTCGCAGATTAAAACAAAGACAGTGCGACATCTAGATTGTAATTCTGCTTCAAAATTTATAGATACCTTGAGTAAGTCGAGTGTAATTGTGGAAAACCATTTAGATCAGTTAACATCAAATGTAAACGTGGAAAACAATTTAGATCAGCTAACATCACATTATAATGTGACCTTGAGAGATGCTCTGGACACAGTGGCTCCCCTAAAACAAAAGTGATCAAAGCACATAGAAACTCTCCCTGGTTTAATGAAAATACTCGAGCTCTTAAATTAGAGTGTCGAAAACTGGAGCAGATGGAGAACAACAAAGCTACATGTCTTTCAAATTGCATGGACAGAGAGTGTTAATAAATATAAAAAGCCCTCTTTAAAGCTCGCTCAGAATACTATTCTACATTAATAGATAGCAATAATAAAAATCCTAGGGTACTTTTTAGAGCAGTGGCTAAATTAACAAATGGGAATTCAGATCAACAGTGCAAAATACCAACAGATATTAGCAGTACAGACTTTATGAACTTCTTCAATGAGAAAATTAAAAATATAAGATCCCAGATCTCAGCATCACAGTACAAACCAAATACTAGCTTAGCAGACCCTGCACATTGCATTCAGCACTTTAATAATTTTAATCCTGTAACTCACAGGAAGTCTTAACTTTAATTACTAAAATGAAGCCCACTACTTGTTCCCTAGATCCAGTGCCAACAAAACTAGTAAAAGTGCAATGGATGTTCTTGCAGCCCTATTCTAACCGTTATCAATAGTTCATTACTGCATGGCACGTACCTGATGCACTAAAAGTGTCAGTCATTAAACCTTTACTTAAAAAGTCAGACCTAGACCCACACATACTAAATAACTATAGGCCTATTTCAAATTTACCATTTCTCTCTAAAATACTAGAAAAGTAGTCGCCAGTCAGCTTCAGTCACACCTTACGCATTACAATTTATTTGAGAAATTCCAGTCTGGCTTTCACACTGGTCATAGTACAGAAACGGCACTAACACGGGTTGTAAATGACATTCTGATATCCTCTGATGAAGGAAATTCCACTGTAATTATGTTGTTGGACTTAAGTGCAGCATTTGACACCATTGACCATTCTATTTTACTGCACAGGCTAGAAAACGATGTTGGGCTTACAGGCCCGTGCTCGCTTGGTTCAGTTCTTATTTATCAAATCGATTCCAGTATGTACAGAAATGTGCTGACAGTACTCCATCATTATACACAGAAGTTCAATATGGTGTCCGCAGGGCTCAGTACTGGGACCTTTACTGTTTTCACTTTACATGCTTCCACTGGGATCTCTCATTAGGAAACATAATGTTAATTTTCACTGTATGCAGATGACACCCAGTTATACCTTTCATTTAAATCAAATGAAGTTTCTCCGATGTTGTCTTTAATTAGTTGTGTTAGTGAATTAAAGGAATGGATGAATGAGAACTACTTGTCTTTAAATACAGATAAAACAGAGATGTTAATTGTTGGAGGGAATGACGCTGATCACAGCAATATTTTGTCGTCATTTAACTCAGTTGGAATCCCAATTAATTTTACTGAATCAGCCCGCAATCTAGGAGTTATCTTTGACTCTAGCATGTCATTTAAAGCACATATTACAAAGTCGTCCAAAACATGTTTTTTCCATCTTAAAAATGTTAGGAAATTAAGGCGCTTTCTAAATAAACAGGATTGTGAGAAATTAATTCATGCATTTATCTCTAGTAGGATTGACTACTGCAATGCGGTGTTCACTGGCTGTTCAAACTGTTCTCTATACAGCCTCCAGTTAATCCAAAATGCGCTGCAAGAATTATTACAAGAACAAGAAAATATGAACACATAACCCCAGTTCTTAAATCTTTACACTGGCTCCCAGTTAAGTTTAGGGCAGATTTCAAAATCCTCCTTTTAACATATAAAGCATTAAATGGCCAAGGTCCGGCTTACTTGTCTGAACTTATCATGACTTACAAACCTGAGCACATTAAGATCTCAAGATGCCGGTCTGCTTAGGATTCCAAGGATTAATAAAATAACAGTGGGAGGTCGAGCTTTTAGTTACAGGGCCCCTAAACTGTGGAATGGTCTTCCTGCTTCCATAAGAGATGCCCCTTCAGTCTCAGCCTTTAAATCCCGGCTGAAGACTCACTACTTCAGTTTAGCATATCCTGACTAGAGCTGCTGATTAACTGTACATACTGCATCTCTGTTGTTAGTCATTAGCACTAAAACATAAGTAACATGATAATTATATTTGAATACTAACCCTCACCTATTCTGTTTCTTTTCTCGGTACCCAAATGTGGCATTGGTGCCACGCCCACCTGCCAAGTTGTTTGCCTGCCTATGGTAAAGTCATCCCTGATGGAGGATCACAGGAATCATGGGAAAGAGGGTCCTTTCATCGAGCAACGTTTCAGCCGTGGCATGGCCAAATGGGAGGCAGCTAGATGGATGAGGTCTCAGGACTCTAAAAATATCCAAACCTAATTATGTCATATCATCTACTGTTAAACCGTACTTCTAAAATCTTTATTATTATGCTGTCTTAAGGAATTGTTCTGTTCTGTGTATTGTATTGACCCCCTACTTTTGACACCCACTGCACGCCCAACCTACCTGGAAAGTGGTCTCTTTTTGAACTGCCTTTCCCAAGGTTTCTTCCATTTTCCCTACAAGGTTTTTTGGGAGTTTTTCCTTGTCTTCTCAGAGAGTCAAGGCTGGGGGGCTGTCAAAAGGCAGGGCCTGTTAAAGCCCATTGCGGCACTTCCTGTGTGATTTTGGGCTATACAAAAATAAACTGTATTGTATTGTATTGTACTAGCATGACGGATGGAACGTAGTGGACGTCCTTCTCCTCTCCTCTCCTCTCCTCCTCGCCTGAGCGCAGCACGGATGATTGTGTGTTGGTTCATTCCGTGCATTGTTACAATGTTGCTTTTCTTGCTGATTTATTACATTACCGATTTTTCAAATGTTAATTTTCTCCCTGTGCTTAAAAATTATTAAAAAACCGGCCTGATTATGCGGCGTATGGTACGCTGCGGGTTGGCTAGTAAAAATATAATCAGTTCTGTGGTGAGACACTGGAGGAATAAAACAAAATCTGTCATTTGGTTCGACTAAAGAGGATCAGAGTGGGTGGCAGTTGGTGAGCAAGACCACTCAGTGTCTTCTCTGAGGCTTTTTCTATCCCAGCTGAAGATGGAGCTTAGTGGAGTGTCGTGGATTGAGAGGTCAGGAGATTCATCATCGATGAGAAACAGAAGGAGCAGAGAAGTTTGTGTTAGCGTATCTGATGTGGCTGAAGTCTCGTTTCAATTAATCTTATATGTTTATTATGGAATGGTGAGCATTATCGGCCAAACTACATACCCCAAGAAATAAAAATATATAACATTTAAATAATGTCATTTGTCACCACCTGACTTGTTTTTTAGTATATTAAATGTTTCTACACTCTTAATTTCACTATCGTTTAAACTCTGATATGTTCATTACAAAATGGTAATGCATGCAAAGCTATGCTGTCCTTTGAAAATGACAAAATTAGTAAAATAAAACACTTTTAAATTAGCACACCATTCATACAAGTCATGGTGATATATGTGTGTGTATGAGTATCGTGTATTAATAAAGAGGAACAAAAAAGTTCCTCTGCAAGTTGAGTCACAAACTCTCTTCTTTTCTCAGCTGGAAATTAAAGGTAATTCTCTGATGTGGCGAGATTAAAGCTGACACACAAACGTGGGTTTGAACTCACATGTGTTGAGTGAGAGAGAAACTTTGTTGTTGCTTCTTTCAAGAAAAGGCGATGGAAAAAGAAGAAGAGGATGTAACATCAACAAGTTTCTATTCCAACACCTCCACTTCCCCCAGGAAAGAAACTTCAGCATCACGTACCCTTCAATGTATTAGGAACCACAGCACAGAGAGAAGTGCGTACATTGTAACAGGTACACATGTCATACATGTAGGAAGGATGGTCCTTGGGTGTGTGGGAACTGTTGACATTTGAATTTGATGATTGTATATAGGACAGAACTGACCTCTGTGGACTATTCTGTCCTCTGAATTTCCTGGAGTACAAAAGAAACCGCACCATACAGCAAACTGTGGAGACTGTGCAAGATCGTGAAAAAAAAACAAAAAACAAACATGGTTTATGACTACAACCACATGAAGGTATGCAAATGAATATAATGTTGCATTAGTGCAAGAATGTTTTCCAAAATGTATAATACAGGTCATAAAATGAATCATTCCAAATTACATATATTCCTATGTCTCTCTTTTTTTGACAGTGCGGCTTTGACATCATGGACCAGAAGATGCATACTAATTCAGTGTGAGCAGGAACACTCAATAAAACTGAATAAAAAAACTCACATCCACAATCATTCTCAGTCACGCACACCACTCACACCCACGTCCACAGTTTTCCCAGTCCCAGTCTTGTTCATGCACAAGATCTGACACTGTTTACAAATACAGAGATGATACCACGTCTTTACCTGAAAACAGTGTCAGATTGCAGGTAGTGGTTGTGGGAGCGTGAACGTGACTGAGAGAACAAAACTGAAAAAAAAAAAATACTAACTTTTACAAGTACTATAAATTTACACTGGCTATTATAGATGCAAATCAAATGTATGTTTTTATCTATACTAATAAAAGGCAAAGCCCTCACTCACTTACTGACTCACTAATCACTAATTCACCAACTTCCCATGTAGGTAGAAGGCTGAAATTTGGCAGGCTTATTACTTACAGCTTACTTACAAAAGTTGGGGAGGTTTCATTTCAAAATTCTACGCGTAATGGTCATAACTGGAACCTATTTTTTCGTCCATATACTGTAATAGACTGCAGCTTGACCGTTGGAGGCGGAGTTGCGTGTCGCGTCATCACGCCTTCCACGTAATTGAGTGCCTGCCCATATAAGGTAAATATTCGCGGGTGAAAGACTGTGCTTAGCATATTCATAAATAAAAATATCTGAATCACAAACTGATGTTAATTATATTTTGTCCATGAATACTTATTAAATCCAAATAGTCTGTCCACTTCCTTTCATAGCTTTTCCGATGGTTGTGCTGCTTCCAGGCATGTATTTTCGTATTAAAGCATTTAACCAATCACATTTCAGCCATCATTTGTTGACAGGCAGAGAGGACTTTACAATCCACTGTGCAGGCACTCTGACACAGAATAAATGTCGATTAACCTGTTGCTTCAAACAATCAGATTTTGAGTTGGTGTCAGTACGGCCATTTAGCAGGCGTACGGTGACGTCACCGTATTCTGACCCTTTGATTGGATAGAAGCCGCAGGTTAAATTTTTCAGCATTAGCTTTGATGGCAATAGAAAGGGACTTTTTGGTGGAACTGAGGCGCACGGATAATCCGTACAACAGAGTGATTGAACTGCTTTTGAGGAAAGAGAGGAGGATGGATTTTGTTTACAAATAATCTGAATTTTTGGAGACTAAAATGATGCGATTTTCCTAAATAATATTGCAAGTTTATGAGTTATTATTGATGTTTTTTATGTGTGTCGCGGTTGTGGCTGCAGTAGAAAGGAACGTCTTCACTCCTGGTTTGTCTATTCAATAAAGGTATTTATTGTGGCTACCAAAGATATTTCTGTCGACTAAATAAAAATTACTTATATACAGATATGATAGTTCATAATGCCCACGCAGCACTAAGTGCACATAAGAGCGGAAGTAATCCGTTTTAACAAGCAGCATATTGCACTGATACGAAATAGCCTGCCCATTTTAATTATTTAGGAATGGATAGATAAATTAAGAATTTGTACAAATAATGTTTTTCTGTTTTCTTCCTCGATAGATTCTGGCATGCCCAGCAACGGCTGCTCGCACCCCATATATATATATATACACATCTATATACACACATATATATGTGTGTGTGTATATGTATGTGTGAATATATGTAGATATGTGTATATATATATATATATATATATATGTATATATATATATATATATATATTTATATATATGTATATATGTATGTGTGTGTGTCTTCTTTAACACACTACTTCTCCGCTGCGAAGCATGGGTATTTTGCTAGTTGTATAATATTAACAATAAGAGCAGCTCGCTATTCTAAATAGTAAATTGGGGAGGCAGCTGGGATCGAACCGGCGACATCTTGATCACAAGTCGGCATTTCTTACCGCTACACCACACAAGCTATCATATCAATAGCCTATCCTAACCTGCTTTGTTTTTCTTCTGTTATATTCTTGAATACACGTGCTCTTGTTTTGTTATACTAGTACCTTTTGTGGAAGTGTTTATTTGATATTTGAATTTCAGGCTTCACACATTAAACACTTCATGTCTTCATTGTGTCAATTAGTACTAAAATATGAAAATGTTTCTGTTTTAACAATGTGTTTACGCATATTGTTGTAGACACGCAACACACTTGAAATGTATTTATTCCAAATGACGATCTATTATTTACCCTCTACAACTGCAGGCACTTCACTCCAAGATAAACACTGAGCACTGAGAAGTTTCTTTGCGAATTCAACTGCAGACAGTGGGAGGGTGGATGGGATAGCAGGCTGCTTGTGCTGATCGACACATTTACAACACAAAAGATGCTGACGGAGAGGTGCAAAGGCATTTAAGGTGGGCCGGGATTATGGGTTTTTTCATAGGCTTCGGGAATTCTAGTGTTAAAGACCACCTCTGTTGCATGTTTTTCTGTTGTTTGACAATGACATTAAACTCTTAACACTTTTCCAAGTGATCTCATAATACACCTTACACCCCATCACCTTCACGTTTAAAGTCTCAGTTGCTCAATCTGCAGATCACACACTCTCCACTATTTTTATGAGCCAAGAAAGATGTTTGGGTTCCTTAAATATCAAAGTGCACCAAGAAAAATGTCTTATCTAAGCACTTTGGGTATATTGAACCGACTGAACCTCAATTTGACAACAATGCTTATTTAAGAGAGACTTAATCATCGAAGTTTCAATTTCATCAGCACTCTTCTTGGATCACCTCAGGAATGGGACTAAGGGATCAGTGAGTGACATCAGCCGGTGTGCCACCTCTCTAATGTTAAGGTTTATTTATCTGAAAACATTTAACAAAACTCTTTGTATCATTACAGATGTACTGGAGAGTGGCAACTTCCCTCCATCTTCATTTACCGAGACTTCTCTTCAGTGCAAACTGCAGCAAAAACAGGACAAAGAAAAGATGAAAAAATCAACAAGAGGATCTGAAAATTTGACAGAAGCCTCTTTCCAGTGCATTTCTTTTCCTGTAAGAGTCGCCATCAATACTGACCAACAACAAGAGCATTGCACAGATCAGGGGGCTTTGTATGATAGCCGAGACTTTGGGCAACCTTTAAAAAATGAGTCAGACTGTAAAGATCTCAAGTTGTTTCATACAAGACAAAGGCCATATTGCTGTTGTGAATGTGACAAGACGTTCACTCGTAAGGGAGATCTTCAGAGGCACAAAGCAATTCATACTGGACAGAAACCTCATTGCTGCTCTGAATGTGGTAAACGATTTTTTGACAGATTTTCTCTCCAAAGACATTCAAGAATCCACACTGGAGAAAAGCCCTATGGCTGTGCTGAATGTGGAAAAAGATTCACTGACAGTGGTTCTCTACAAAGTCACACTGGAGAAAAGCCGTATTGCTGCTCAGAATGTGACAAAAGATTCATTAAACTCAGTTCTCTTCAGAGCCACAAAATAATTCATAATGGAGAAAAGCCATATTGCTGTTCTGAATGTGACAAAAGTTTCATTAAACTTAGCTCTCTTAAGAATCACAAAAGAATTCATACAGGAGAGAAGCCATATGGTTGTTCTGAATGTGTCAAACAGTTTTCACAAAGAAGCCATCTTCAGCGCCACAAAAAAATTCACACAGAAGAAAAGTCATATGTCTGTTCCAAATGTGGCAAAGAATTTCCCAGAAGTAGCTCTCTTCAGAAACACAAAAGAATTCATACAAGAGAGAAGCCATATGTTAGTTTTAAATGTGACCAACAGTTTCCCATAAGTAGCAGCATTTAGAGGCACAAAGGAATTCCGCAAACAGTTTTCACAAAGAAGGCATCTTCAATATCACATACAAATCCACACTGTTCTGCAGTTATGAAGTGGCAGAAGAAGTCATTTCCACAGACACTTTAGAATCCCCAGTAGAGATAAGCCTTGTTGTTGAACTGAGTGTGGTTAAACAATCTCAGACCACCGTGGATTTCATGTCCACAAAAGAATTCACACTCAGTTCAGAGTGTTTTGTGTGTTTCTCAGACAGCAGAAGTCTTAATGGCCACTTGATAATTAACAGTGGAGAAGCCCAGAAGGAATTGTTTGTCAGGGGAAGAATGAAGTAATGGAGAAAGGACTGAAATGTAAGCCTCCTAACTACTCAGGTCCTGACGAGTACCTTCATGTGGTGGCATTTTGCATATAAGACTGATAACTTGTTAAGGTACTATACTTCTGTGGCATAGTGGTTAAGACTTTGGATCTCAAATCCTGAGGTTGTGGATTCAAATCCCACTGCTGACACTGTGATCATGAGCATGTCCCTTCACCTACCTGTGACACAAGTGATGCATTTTTTTAATAATAGCAAAAAGACACATTTATTTTGGTATTATAGTCAATTTTGGACTTTAACTACCCGAATATTAACTGAGTTAACTTTGCCTAAGATCTTAAGCTGCATCAGGCAATGTCTGTCACAGATAGATGGTGTTGTATTTCAGCCAGAGTTCCACCCATGGCTGGGGTTCAAAGGTCTCACTTTTTGTGTCTTTTGTTAATGTTTTATGTTGTGCATTTTTAAGTTTTCTTGTGCCATTTGTGTGTATTCTGCTGTGTTTCTTGTGTTCTGTGGGTGGTTTCCTAAGAGGTGAGGTCACTTGTCTATAACCTCGCCCACAGTCCCCTGCAGTTCATTGTGAAGGCACTCATGGTGTGGCGAGTTTTTTTTTCTTCTTGACCTTTTGTCATTTTTCTGGGTTTTTTTGGTTCTTTTGTTTATTGGTTCTATTGTTTTTGTTTTTGTGCCTGCCATATTTGGATTGGGACTTTGTTTACTATTGGGATTGCCTATTTTGAAGTTGTTACCTTCTGTGGACTTTGCCTTTCCCTCCTATTTTTGATAAGCAGGGCTTCTTGTAGAAATAAACCTTTTATTTATAAAGATTCTTTGTTGCCCCTTATGTGACTTGCCAAGGTCTGATGGTTATTACCCCCTCTAGTGGGTATTTTGAGTAATAATTGGGGTATTTGAGTTTGGGAACTCTGGTTCATAACAGATGATGAGTGAATATTGTGGTAAATTATTCTACTCTATTCTATTATGATTCCAGTGCTCCTTTATCTGAGTTGACTTTTCTATAAGCAGGCAAACAACTTGGCAGAGGAGCAGAGGCACCATGTGCCACATGTGAGTACCATGTGTTGGTGTCCTCATCCAGAAACTCCCACCAGTGCTTCATAACAGTAAGGGATGAAGACAGCAGCTGAAACGAAATGCTGTATTCTAGAAATCTGACCCAGAGAATCTCGACTATTCATGATATTGCATGTGGAGAACCACACGGTTATACGGTGGATTCAGGAAGTGTTCAGCCCCCTTTGACTTTTTCACATTTTCTATGTTGCACACCTGTGTTCAAATCATTTAAATGTAATTATTGTTTCTAGTTAAGGAACACTTGATACCCGAAGACTGACAAAGCACAAAAAGGATTTAAGAAGTGTTGACAAATTCATTAAAATGAAGGAGAGGAGGATTTGCATTTGGAGAAGTTCTTGACCATTTTACTCAGTGCTGTCAAATTGGGTGGTGTTGATGTGGGCTCACTGAGACCCCCGGTAAGTGCAGTCTACCATTTTTAAAGTCTTTACAGTCAACATACACCTTTATGATGAACAAGGAGTGATTTGTGTTTCTTCTCAGTGACAGATCCTTAAAAATACTGAGAACTGCATGTACTACAAGTGCTCTTATGACCACCTAAGTTGATATCCTGTTCTTGTTGTAGATTTGACAGAAGTGACAAGTGCTTCTCATACACAAGTGCAAAATCAGGGATATAAAGGAAAACAAACTCTATTTTAAACTGACCTGATGCAGGAGCATCAAGACGATGAAGATGCCAACTGACTAAAGTCCCTGGGAGACCTGGAGATGAGGATAAGAAAGGAATGGGGGGTCAAAAATGGTTGTTCTGGTGAGAAGTGGCCTGTTAAGTCTTGGAACACTTAGACAAGGGGTTAGACCCTGAAAAGGTGCACAGGAAGTGGTTGACACTGGTGAAGGAGTTCATAAAGGGCAACAACAACTGCTCAGGAAGAGCAGTGGTGCTTTTATAAAAGATATGGTGAAGCTAATGGGGGAAACCACACTGCTTTTCCCATTACTGGGCATAGTGAAGGAGTGGAAATCCAATGAACCCAGAGACTCTGTGAGGAGCAATTTCACCATCTTCCAATAACACCCACCAAACTGCAGAGACAAACTGCTGAGCACACCACAATAATTCTCAAATAAAGAAAAAGAGAGTCACACGGTGAACTATTGGAGTACCTCAAGGAGTCTGACTGTAACTTAAAGCTCAACCTCCCACTGTTATTTTATTAATCCTTGGAATCCTAAGCAAACCATTATCCTGAGATCTTTATATGCACTCAGGTTTGTAATTAATGATAAGATCTGATAAGTAAGCCAGTCCTCGGCCATTTAAGGCTTCATATGTTAAAAAGAGGATTTTGAAATAAGCCCTAAACTTATCCGGGAGCCAGTATAAGGATTAAGAACTGAAGTTATGTGTTCGTATTTTTTTTTCCTTGTAATAATTCTTACAACAGAATTTTGAATTAACTAAGTGCTGTATAAAGAATGAACACGGCACTGTAGTAGTCCATTTAATGCATAAATTAATTTCTTAGTATCCTTTATATTTAGAAAATGCCTTAATTTCCACAGATTTTTATGATGGCAAAACCATGTTTTGTAATGAGTGCTTTAAATGACACATTAGAGTCAACGATGAACGATGAACAATGATGGAGTCCTCTCAGCTCCTTTCTGTACATACTAGTTTGATAAATAAAAACATAAATATAAAAAAATAAGAACTAAACCAGTCAAACCAGCACAGTGTTCATGAGCCCGATGTCAGTTCCCAGCCTGTGCAGTAAAATAGACTGGTCGGTGGTGTCAAACGCTGCACTAAAGTCTAACAACATAATTACAGTGGATGTCCTTCATCAAAGGATTTCAGAGTGTCATTTACAACACGTCTTAGTGCCGTTTGTGTACTGTGACCGTGCAGAAGTCAAACTGGAATTTCTCAAATGTGTCAGGTGAGACTACTTTTTCCAAATATTTTAGAGAGAAAGAGTCAATTTGAAATAATTATGCAGTGTGTCTAGGTCTGACTTTTTAAGTAATGGTTTGATGACTGACACGTTTATTAACACAGGAACTGTGCCATTCAGTAACGAACTATTGATAATGCTATGAATAGGTGCTGCTGCCAAAACATCCATTGCTCTTTTTAACTGTTTTACTGTGACTGGGTTTCGGGAACAAGTAGTAGGTTTTATTTTAGAAATGAAAGTTAAGACTTCCTGTTCTGTTACCAGATTCACATTTCTAAAGTGTAACTGTACGACGAGACAGGGTCTGCCAGGCTAGTATGAGGTTTGCACTGTGATGTTGAGATCTTTTATTTTTCATTTTCTCCTTAAAGAAGTCTCACTAAAGAAGAGCCAGAGAGCATGACATGGAGGAGTGTCTGCAGTCAACAGTGAAGCACAGTGGAGGGTCTGTACAGGTTTGGGGCAAATGGAGTCATCACTCTGGTCAAAAATGAATAGAACTGTCAGTGCTGAGAAGAACGAGCAGGATGTCATCCATCACACAAATACAACTGGGAGGCATCTGACTGCCTGATTACATGACCCCAAACACAGACCAAAAGCATCAAACAGTATTAAAATAAATACATACATAAAAGGAATGGCAAATGGTAAGCCATCCTCTACACATACAAGACTGAATATTATGGAGGCCATCTGGGGAAACACTGAGACACTGAAAAAAGCGAGATAACAGCCAAAGAGTCCTGAAGAACTGGGAACAAGAGGCTGGTGACAAATGGCCAACTGCAGGACTGACAGACAGACAGACACTGGAGCGGAGAAGATTGATGTGCTATGAAAAGCAAAGGCACGGCACACCAAACAGAGATTGGCTTGAAGTTCTTATAGATTACTGCTTTGTAGTGTCATTTTTTATATGCATAAAGTTTTTAATTTATTACTTCAAAAGCATATTTGCTTTGTAATTTTTTTTATATGTGCCCACATCTTTTGTTCTTCTGTACATATATAGTTTTTATATGTCTTGAACCTGACATCATCAAACCCACCTAATCCAATTCAGTGCTATGGTTTGCCAGAGTTTATCCTGCTCCACTGGCAGGATTTCACAAGTTCACAATTAAATTCATCATCATCATCATCATCATCATCATCATCATAATTCTAAAACCTGCTTAATCCAATTTAGGATCAGAACAGACCAGAGCCCACCTTGGCAGCATCACTCGTATGGAAATCATCGCTGGGCAGTATGCCAGTCCTTTGCAGGTCCTAAGTAGTAAATTATTTTATGGCACTCGATACAAGCAGGTCTTACGTGATCAGAGAAAACCAAAAGATTAATAAATCATCCTCCCTCCATCCAGTAGATGGCAGTGCGCACCAGAAGATTTTCACAGGAACTACGAAATTATATTAGGTACTATTTTTTATGTTATATAATATAAATTTATATTTTCATTATCGACCCACAGGGAATTGTAATCAGAATATAAGTTTAATGTCACTGTGCTCTGTACAAAAAATATTTTATAAATCCACTCACATGTTTAGGCCAAAGTTAGCACACAGGGCCTCTCAGCATTTAGAACTTCTAGGCAAGCATTTGAAGAGAGAAAGGGACAACTCTGAAAATAGGCATTGTACTATTTCTGTATGTTAGAGATAAAATTGAATCCTCTCCTTGCCTTGTTTGGAATGGCATGATTTACCTAAGTAGGGGCCGACACATGGAGAAAACAGTATAAAAGACTTGGACAGCAGCCAAACACCTCGAAGCCAACAGCCGGATGGGAGTTATCGTCATCCGTCCTGAAAATCCTTTCATCACAGCAACGGAATTGGCAGACCAAATACATCGAGATCCCACCTTCTGTTATTTTTAGGCGGAGTGGTGGCTCTGAGGCTAGAGATCTGCACTGGCAGTCGGAAGGTTGCCGGTTCGAATCCCGTAAATGCCAAAAGGAGACTCTGCTCAGTTGGGCCCTTGAGCAAGGCCCTTAACCTGCAATTGCTGAGTGCTTTGAGTAGTGAGAAAAGCGCTATATAAATGTAAAAGAAAAAAAAAAGAAAAAGAATTTTTCTCTTATGTGATTTCTTACCGCCATATCACCATGGGAGAGGTATCGCCTTTTAATATCATATCTATATAGTTTCAGGTTACTTAAAACGTCGCAATTACAAAAGAACTTATTCCAACTTGGGAGCTATCTCCCCCTAGAGGAAATAAAGGGGGAAGTACTTCGAAGACCTCTTCGATCCCACTAACATGCCTTCCAATGAGGAAGTAGAGCCTGGGGACTTGGAGGTGGGCTCCTCTATCTCTGGGACTGAGGTCACAGAGGTGGTCAAAAAACTCCTTGATGGCAGGGCCCTGGGGGAGGATGAGATACGCCCGGAGTTCCTCAAGACTCTGGATGTTGTAGGACTGTCTTAGTTGATGCGCCTCTGCAACATCGCATGGACATCGGGGACAGTTCCTCTGGATTGACAGACCGGGTGAGTGGTCGCCCTCTTTAAAAAGGGGGAACGGAGCTTGTGTTCCAACTACAGAGGGATCACACTCCTCAGCCTCCCTGGAAAAGCCAATTCAGGGGTCCTGGAGAGGAGAGTCCGTCAGATAGTTGAACCTCGGATTCAGGAGGAACAGTCTAGTTTTCGTCCTAGTCGCGGAACAGTGGACCAGCTCTACACTCTTGGTAGGGTCTGGGAGGGTGCATGGGAGTTTTCCCAACCCATCTACATGTGTACCGTGGAAAAGGCAGTCAACCGTGTCCCTCTGGGAATGCTGTGAAGCGTGCTCCGGGAGTATGGGGTACTGGACCCCCTGATAAGGAATGTTCGGTCCCTGTTCAACTAGTGTCAGAGCTTGGTCCACATTGCTGGCAGTAAGTTGAACCCATTTCCAGTAAGAGTTGGACTCCGCCAGGGCTGCCCTTTGTCTCTGAATCTGTTCATAACTTTTATGGACAGAATTTCTGTGCACAGCCAGGGCTTTGAGGGGGTCCGGTTTGGTGGGCTCAGGATTGGGTCACTGCTTTTTGCAGATGATGTTGTCCTGTTTACTTCATCAGGCCGTGATCTTCAGCTCTCTCTGGATTGGTTCGCAGCCAAGAGTGCAGCGGCTAGGATGGGAATCAGCACCTCCAAATCCGAGACCATGGTCCTCAGCCAGAAAAGGGTGTTGTGCCCCCTTAGGGTTGGAGGCGAGATCTTGCCCCAAGTGGAGGAGTTCAAGTATCTTGGGGTCTTGTTCACGAGTGAGGGAAGAATGGAGTAGGAGATCAACAGGCGGATCGGTGCGGCGTCCGCAGTGATGCAGGCTCTGCATTGGTCTGTTGTGGTGAAAAAGGAGCTGAGCTGAAAGGTGGTCATGAGCTGTGGGTAGCGACCGAAAGAATGAGGTTGCGAGTACACGTGGCTGAAATGAGTTTCCTACGCAGGGTGTCTGTGCTTTCCCTTAATGATAGGGTGATAGCTCAGTCATCCAGGAAGAACTCAGAGTAGAGTCGCTGCTCCTCCGCATCGAGAGGAGTCAGATGAGGTGGCTCGAGCATCTGATCAGGATGTCTCCTGGACGCCTCCCTGGTGAGGTGCACATCTAACTGTGAGGAGGCACCGGGGAAGACCCAGGACACGCTGGAGAGACTATTTCTCTTGGCTGGCCTGGGAACGCCTCGGGATTCCCCCAGAAGAAGGAAAAATGTACTTATTCATCCTTCTTTTTCTCTGGACTTTTGGGATGGTTCTTGCTTTATAAAGAGGAGCTTTTCTTTTTCTATCATGAGTTTCATTTGGCTTTGCTGTCTCTCATTAAATTTCTTAATCACATCCAGGGCTCTGTCTTTAATGATCAATTCCCATCTATCAAACATTTCTATTCTTTATGGCCCTCGACTACAGCATCCTCGTGTATTTCCACATACAATCTTCCTAATTTCCTGTATTTCACTCATATCACCAGTGCCTTCTACTGGCCACCTGCCGCGGCTCTGTTTATTCCACCATTTCCTTTCTATTTTTTTTTTTTACATTAAATATTTTCTTGTAAATAATGTGACAAAATCAAACCCTTAAATCTAAAAAGACTGATATCCTGTGAGATTTGGTCTAGGAGGTCAGTAACCCAATAATATAATTACACATTATTTGATTTTGATGTCTATCAAGAAGGCCTCATAGGATTTATCCAGTAGAGATTTGTCCAACAGTCCAGGAGAGATCTTTTAGTTTTTGGACTCAAACTTCGTTGATAAACAGACAATCATCACGAGAGGCTGTGAAAGGTACAGGATGGTTTGGTTTTGTTACACCGAGTGTTGAAGAAGACTAAACCTTCATTACAATCAACCCTGCGAGTGGATAAGCTTTGATGAAGGATGTTCTCCAGCAATCCCATGTCAGTAAATGTCTCACAAAGGAACTCAAATAAACCTGAAGGGAGTTTGGATCAGACATCAGCAGCCTTTGAATGTTGACGACTACTCCACTCCGGTGTTATGGCTGTGATCAAGTAAAGTAAGTAATGAAGTAATGGCGGAGAGTGGCCTGTGGTATTTGGTAATCTGACAAAGTCAGGTAAGACAAGAAAATATAAATCAAGTAGATAATCAAAGAAAGACAATCAGACAAGACGACAAACAGGCAGGCAGTTTCTTTTTTTTTTTTGCATTGCAATTTTCTTTATTTTACTATAAAGGACATTCTTTTAATTCTTCTGTTGTGGAAATGATTGGTCTGAGAGGGTCCTTCTGGGCTATAGAGAAACAGGCAGTTAATCAAATTAGTAGAAAAACATCAAAGTCCTTGACATTTTATAGGAGACTTTTGAGAATCTGATGTGAGTTCAGTGACGTTGTGAATTAATATAAAGAGACGAGAAAGAAGGCCCTGCTGCAGTAAGCGACCAAAGAGCTGGTGAAGGAATCAAACACAGGAGGTGTAAAATACATTATCATTTAATAAAGACCCCTCTTTTGTTATATTAAATTTAAACATAACGTTTAGTGAAATTAAAAATAACAGGAACCAAAAGGTAAGGACAAGTTTTCAAGAATGGGACCTCCTCTGTCATTAAACTCAAAACACTCCTGTGAGATCCACAAATTGTTTTATACCTGCAAAAATGTCAGTCAGCCCTCCATCCGGTCAAACATTTACCTCTGTAGGCCAAACATGCTTACCGACGTATTGAAGTCCAGGAAAATCATCTTCAAAGTCCAGATCCAACTCCTATTCCTCCTCCTCCAGATCCAAATCCTCCAACTGCTGCAGGCCATCTGTGAAGATGAAGTGAAGATGACAAGTCAGGATTTTCATCCCTTTCTGTTTTTTCTGCACTTCATGGATGAGATGCTTTCTACTTGTAGGACAGCTGGCATAGTAAACAGTTACATTTTGCACTCATCTCATAATGCAGCACATTATGTAGGCTAGAACCTAATATTAAAATAAACAAAATAAATAAATACAAAAATGAAATTATGGCCACCTCAGAGTCCTGCCTCCTATAGCCAAGTGCACCTTTGTGTGTGAAGCTCATTCAAACAGCAGGCTGCCATTAAAGCCTCCTTCATTCACATCTCACTGACTGGCCTGCTGTGTCTGTTTCAGGATGGTGGCTCAGGGGGTCTCTATGAGTGAACTGAAAACTGTGGCCCACCACACACACACACACACACACACACGCACATCATGGATTTCAGCTTCTCACCTGCCCTCCATTTCTCACACTGTGTGTTAAAGATTAAAGAAGAGCATGGAGTTTGCAGCATAAAAATAACAAAGGTACTTTTTTATTGTGAATTTCATATTATTACAGAATTAAATAACACACCAAGCATTCTCAAATAACAAGAGGAATTCAGATTTGACAAAATGCTAGCCTTTAAACATTGAATTGAACATCTCAACTCTCACCAAATCCATCCATCCATTTATTATCCATCCATCCATCCATTTTCTAACCCGCTGAATCCGAATACAGGATCACGGGGGTCTGCTGGACTCTGTCCCAGCCAACACTGGAAACAAACCCCGGGCAGGGTGCCAGCCCACCGCAGGGCGCACACACCAGGGACAATTTAGGATCACCAATGCACCTAACCTGCATGTCTTTGGACTGTGGGAGGAAACTGGAGCACCTGAAGGAAACACACACAGACATGGGGAGAACCCGGGAAGCGAACCCAGAGCTCCTGGCTGCGAGGCAGCAGCTCGACCCACTTCGTCACTGTGCTGCCCATGACAATAAAGTTAACTGGATTTGAAATGATTAGGGTCATATTAAACATCAGACATCTCTAAAGTCAGACACAGACCAAGAGTTTGCAATGGCAGCTGCTGAATTCAGGATAACAAGGCACATAAAGTTTTAAAGAGAATAAATGATGAAATCCGATCATTCACTCCACCTTTCAGAGTCTGTGCTTTACTATTCACTACAACATCATTTTATAATCACACCATGTTTGTTTTAAGCACAAATAGTTCAAAAGAGACACTTAAAATAAAAAGAGCAGCTGCTCAGAGACCTCGAACCTCCAAAATATCCGACATAAACGCAGTGTTTGTGTTGTTTGTCGATTCATTGATGGCTACGGATACAAAATCAGCCCTGCTGACTCCATCTATCAAATTACTTTGGATTTCCTCTGCTAATACGTGAACACAACATGCAGGATCCTGTTTCATGCATTCATAAACTTTATCCATTAATTTATCACTCTCCATTTACAGTAAATGCCTACAACAGACTCTTTAAGTTCTACCATTCAGTAAAGGCCTTATTATGCTTGGCCAATATTCATGTAACATGGAGGGAAACGCTTGTTGCTCAGTGTTGGTGAGTCAGTGAATGGCTGGTTATTCTCCTGTCTTGACCACAACTCACTTCTAGATCTCGATATTCCTGCACTGGACTTACAACTGTGGTGGATAAAAGATTTCAGCTCCAAAACTGAATGGACACGGAGCTCTGTGAACACAGTCGAGGACAGAGGATGTGCCCCCTGTTCTGTGTGCCATTGTGTGTACGGCACTGCAGTCCATTCCTCTCTGAACACGTCCATGTTTTGTTGTCTGACGCCTGAACAGTCGAAGTGAACGGACGCACAGGACACACAGACACAACATCTAGAGGCCCACGGTCGCAGACTTGCCTGCTTGCCTAAAATGACTGCTGACAAAATGTTGCACAGATTCTTGTGACTACACAGACATGTAAAGTATTAAGATTCTCTATTGTCTTAGTTTCAAGGGAGTAAACGTTTTTAGTTAATTATAAGAGTTTATCTCTACTTTAGTTTAAATTAGACATGACAGGTGAATTAATTGTGATGGGCCTCCCACAAACAAGAGCGATCAGTAAAAGAATTTAAATAAATTATTGAGCAGCACATTCTCCATTCTACTCACACAGACTTTGAGGTATATGCTTTAGTTTTTAGGGCTGTGGACGATTCCTCATCCGAGACACAATTCTGAAAAGTAAGAACAATTCAGATTTTGTTTGACTTGAAAGAAGGACAAGAAGGAACTTCAATCAAACCACAAACCGCAAAGGAGAGGTCATCAACTCTGCACAGGTTTTCCATTCAGAGAACATGCTGGACACTATCACAAAATATGGACACTTTAATTCCCATGCTAAGATTCTTTGTTACGTAGATTCATACACATGTCCTCTGCCCAACTCTTGTTCTTTTACCCTGGTAGTAACCTGACCTGATAGAAGACACAGTCCATAACCTAAAAGCTCTCGCACCTGGGATTACGGCCCCTTTTTCACCCAAAATTATCAGCTACTGCACAGCTCAGATTGTACATTGGGCTTTGACTCCAGCAGTCCCATTTTTGGGGCATTAAGCCAGCATGTGGTATTTAGGGACTGGCTGAGCTTAGGTGAGCCTCTTCTGGGCAGGTTAGTCACACTTTCACCGGATTCTTGACCTTTTTTTGGAGGCATGACACCACAGTTTTATAATAACGGGATTGTGTGCTTAGCACTGTCCTGCACTCTTTGTTCACCTATAACTGTGTTGCTAGTGACGGCTCCAACTCCATTATTACATTTGCTGATGACACCGACATCATAAGTCTGATGACAAGACAGCTTAGAGAGGAGAGGTCTATCTGCTGAGTCAGTGAAGTCAGGGCAGCAATCTGACCATTAATGTCAGTTAAGCCAAGCAAGGAGCTGATCAGAGACTTCAAGATGCAGAAGACACTTTTATCTAAATCAGAAGGCATGTTGTTGAAACGGAAGGCTGATGAATTGCACTGGCTTTTAAATTCAATTCATTTCTAATTTGAATACTTTTACATAAAATCATAACAGATAACTTGGGTGGGATTAGAAGATTGCAGTATTTACATTAAAAGGAAAGTCAAGTGTGCCCCATTTCCTGACATTTTATTACTTTGGCCTTTATAGTGGAGTAGTGCTTTAAAATGGCCCATTTCTAAGATGTCTAGCTTCTGCTGAATATCCTCCTACATAATAATGAACCTCTACATGATAACGACTCTTCTTTCAGTGCTGAGTGTGAGGCAGGAAACAACCCTGGGTGGGCAGCAGTCCATCACAGGCCCCTTCCGGCACACCATAGCAATCACACACGGGGTCACTTTAGTGGAGCTGAGTAACCAAACCTGCACATCTTAAGGGAATGTGAGAGGAAAAGCAGAGGACAACACACATTAACCTGGGGGGAACATGAAAACTTCACACAGAGAACAACTGGGCACAGAAATCAAACCCTGGTCAGTGTATCTGTGAAGCGACAGTTTATATGGCAGTCAAATTACAATTAAAAAGCAGGTACCTCGCTTCAGAAGTACCATTTCATATACCAATGGCACTTGATGTTTTCAGAAGTTACATCCTTTTGTTTAAAAGACTCAAGATGGATGAACTTGTGGCAGACGCTCAAGTGTGAATAACGGCACCAGCAGGCTCATTAGAGGCTGCTGACTGTGAAATCAAAATCATTCATAACATCAAAGCACAGGTCAGCACTGTTCAATGATATTGAAGTCACCAGGCAGTCATATTGTGCAGTCAGCAATTTAATGGTTAAGTTTGACTTTGGTTTGAAATCATCCATGACGCCATTCAGCCCTCACTCTACCGACCTGAGGAAAAATTCAAAACAGGACTACTCAACCAGGAGGATGAGAGCAAATGGAATGGGTGGACAGTTACAGATTTGCTTACGCTTTCCATCAAAGAGTTTCAATGCATACATGCACAAAGTCCATCCATCCATCCATCTATCCATCCATCCTCTTCCGCTTATCCGGGGTCTGGTCGCAGGGGCAGCAGCTTGAGCAGAAATGCCCAGACTTACCTCTCCCCAGCCACTTCTTCCAGCTCTTCCGGGAGAATCCCAAGGTGTTCCCAGGCCAGCCGAGAGACATAGTCCGTCCAGCGTGTCCTGGGTCTTCCCTGGGGCCTCCTCCCAGTTGGACGTGCCCGGAACAGCTCACCAGGGAGGCGTCCAGGAGGCATCCTGATCAGATGCCCGAGCCACCTCATCTGACTCCTCTTGATGCGGTGGAGCAGGGGCTCTATTCTGAGCCCCTCCCGGATGACTGAGCTTCTCACCCTATCTTTAAGGGAAAGCCCAGACACCCTGCAGATGAAACTCATTTCAGCCGCTTGTATTCGCGATCTCGTTCTTTTTGTCACTACCCATAGCTCATGACCATAGGTGAGGGTAGGAATGTAGATTGACAGGTAAATTGAGAGCTTTGCCTTACGGCTCAGCTTTTTTTTCACCACAACAGACCGATGCAGAGCCCGCATCACTGCGGATGCCGCACCGATCCGCCTTTCGACCTCATGGTCCATTCTTACCTCACTCGTGAACAAGACCCCGAGATACTTGAACTCCTCCACTTGGAGCAGGATCTCTCCCCCAACCCTGAGAAGGCACTACACCCTTTTCTGGCTGAAGACAATGGTCTCAGATTTGGAGGTGAGATTCTTATCCCAGCCGCTTCACACTCAGCTACGAACCGATCCAGAGAGAGCTGAAGATCATGGCCTGATGAAGCAAAAAGGACAATATCATCTGCAAAAAGCAGTGTCCCAATCCTGAGTCCACCAAACCGGAGCCCTTCAACACCCTGGCTGCGCCTTGAAATTCTGTCCATGAAAGTTATGAACATAATTGGTGACAAAGGGCAGCCCTGGTGGAGTCCATTTAACACCCCCCTTTTTTCCCCGGAAAGGGGGTTTTTTGCTTCCCCCGCAATGGGGGGGTCAAGGTTTTTGAGGCCCAACCCCCCCGGCCAACAATCCGGGACACCCGGACCCCCAAAGGGTAAAACCCCTTTTCCCACCCAAAAAACCCCCAAAACTTTGGGGCCTAAAAATGAAAAAATCAAAACCCAAACACAAAACTTTCTTAAAGAAAATGGTTCGAGGGGTTTTTTCAAAGGCTTCAAACCGGGACTCCCCTTAGGGGGCAAATTTTATTTTGAAAAAAAGAAATTCTTAAAAGATAAATTTTTTTAAAAAATTTTTAAGGGGTTTTTAAAGAATTTAATGAAAAAGGGAAAAAATTGGGTGCCTGGGGAAAAAAAAACACGGAAAAAAAACCAATGCGTTTTCTTAAAAACTTTTTTCCCCCTTTTTTTTGGGGGCCCCACCAACCCCGGGGATAAAACGATTCCAAGGGTTTTTAAAATTAAAAATTTAGACTTTTGTTTTTTTTTCCAAAAAAAAAACCCCCAAAATTAAATTAAAATTTATAAAAAAAATTTCGTGCAGGGTATAAGTTTGAAAGAAAAAAAGGGGCCCAAAAACCCCCCTTTTTCCCCTTTAAAAAATTTTATACTTGCCCTTTAAAAGTTTAAAAAAAGAAAGTAGAAAAAGTTTGAGGGTGGGGGGAAAAATTTGGGGGAAAAGGGGGGGTCACAGGACCTTTTTTTGTTTCCTTTTTAAAAATTTTTCTCCCCTTCTTGATTTTTTCCGGTTTTTTAACCCCCTTTTTTTTTGGTTTTTAACTTATTTACTTGGGTTTTTTTAGTTTTGTTTTTTAAAAATTTTTAAATTAATCAAAAAATTCCCATTTAAAAAGTAAGGAAAAAGGAAAAAAAATAACATAGTTTTGGGAAAAGGGAAAGGGGGCCCAAAAACAAGGCTCTCGGGGCGTTTTTCAAGCTTTCAAAGTGTAATTGGACTAAATTTTGTCATTTTATCTGCTTTTTTGGAAAGGGATTTTCCCTTTTTTAGTTTTTTTTGGGGGGTTTTTGGGTGGCATTTTTTTTTTAAAATGGAAAAAAAATTTTTTTTAATACTAAATCCAAATTTTTTTAATAGTAAAAAAAAAAAAAATTTTTTTTTTTTTTAAATTTTTTTTCTTAAAAAACCGGACCTTTCAGTGTCTTTTTAAAAAAAATCTTTTAAAAAATTTTTTAAACTTGAACGGGAGAAAAGGAAAAATTTACTTTTTTTTACCCCTAAACCCAAAAGCCTTGAAAAACAAAAAATTTCCAAACCCTGGTAATTTTAAAATTAGAAAAAAAAAGGGTTTTTTTTATCTTTTTTTATAAAAAAAAAACCCCCATTTTTTTGGTTTGGGGTTTTGGTTTAAATGAAAAATTTTTTTATAAAAAAAAAATCTGTTTTTAAATTTGGTTCTTCTATCCTGTTTAAATTTTGTGAATCTTTTCCATTTTTTTTTATTTTTTTTTGCTTTAGTAATTTTTTTGATAACCCTTTTTTTGGCCCATTACCCCATTTTTTTTAAAACAATTTTTTTTATTCCCCCAAAATTTTTTTTTTTTTTCCCCAATTTATTAACTTTTTTTTTTCAAAGGTGAGGCCCCCAAAAATTTTTTTTTCCCTTTTTTTAACAGTAAAATTTTTTTTTTTTTACCCTTTTTTGTTTTTACTAAATCCCCTTTAATAAAAGGATAAAAATTTCCCGGGTTCCTTTGTGGGAAACAAACACAATTTGTTTAAAAAATCCATTTTTAAATTTAAAATCTTTTTTTCAAAACCCAATTTAAATAAAAATGATAAAATCTTTTTTTCTTATTACTCTCGTTTTCCCCCAAAATTTGATTTTGCCCATTTCAAACTTCCTTTAAAATAAATAAAAATTTCAAAAATTTTGGGTTTTTTTTAAACCTCAAATTCTTTTGGCAGAAGTTAATTTTCTAATTTTTTTTTTTAACGAAAAGTATTTATTTTAAAAATCAGCCCTAAGAGGTCCTGTTTTTTTAAAATCCCCGGGAAATGGCCAAAAAAATACCCCACACAAACCCCAATTTACCTTTTTCCAATTGAAAAAAAAACTATAAAACAGTAAAACTTTTTGGGTTAAATCCCCTTTTCCTTTAATTTAAAAATTTGCCATTAAAAAGTTAAAATAAATTTTCAACCTTTTACTTTTCCAAAAACTGGCCCTTTGGGGTTTGATCATTTTAACCCCAAAAATTTTCCCCCTGATAAGACCCCCATTTTTTTCCCAAATTTTTTTTTTTCAATTTTTACCCAAAAATCTTGAATTTTTGGTCCTTTCCAAAAATTTTTCCTTCTAAAAGCCCAATTCCCTTTTTAAAAAATTATTCCAAAATTTTTTCCAAAATTTTCCCTTTTGGTTTTGTATGTACCCCCTCTTTTTTTTAAAAACCGTCCCAAATAAATTGTCCAAAGTTCTTTTAAAACCCTTGCAAAATTTTTTTTATTTTTTTCCCATTTTACTTTCTTTCAAAACATTCCATTTAGGGAAAAAATATTTTTTAAAAAATTTTTTTATTTTTGGTTTATTAAAAATTTTTATCCCCTTTTTCCCAAAAATCGCTTTTTGCCCAAATTCTCTACCAAACCTTTTACCCCCCTCAATTTTTCTTTTTCCTTTTTCAAAATTTTTTATTTAAACTCTATTTGCAAAATTTAAACCTAACTAAAAAATTTAAATTTGGGCATTTTTTTAATCCCAATTAAAATAATTTAAAATTTTTAATTTTTCCCAAATACAAAAAACCTTTCATCAGAAAATTAAAAAAAAAAGAAAAATTTGGGTTGGGAAAAAGGGGGCCCTAAATAATTAATAGAGGGGTTTTCCACGCAAAAATATACCTAATTTTCTATATTTTTTAAATATTTCATGACCCCCTTTTAATTTAAAAAAATGATTTTAATGAGGGCCCTACCTTTGTTGCAAAACCCTGTTTGGATATTTTATTTTTTCCCCCCAAAAATTCCCTAAATTTTCCCCCCCCGGGGTTTTTTTCCTTGGGTAATTTTTCCAAACGGGAAAAATTTCGGTTTTCAAATTAGGTTGTCATCTAATGTGTGTTAGTTTTTACGCGGATTAAAATTTTTTTTCACTTTCCCTTTTGAAAGATTCTAAAAACCAAAAAATTGGTTCCAAAAAAAAACCCCTTTCTTGGGGGGGCCCTTACCAGGGGCGTACTTAAACGCATTTCTCCACCTTTTTCCCGCATTTTTTTTTTTTTTTGGGCAAAATAATTCCAGAAAAAATTTACATGCCCACCTTTTTTCAATTTGGGTAAAAAAAACAGTTGTCCCAGGGAAAAGGGATTCAAAAAAATTTTTTCCCCCCAAAAAAACCCCCAAAAAAAGTCATCTTTTTTAATTATATTAAATAAAATAATTATTATTTAAATTTTTTTTAAATTATAATTAATAAAATTTTTTAAAAATAATTTCTTTATAAAATAATTTAAAAATAAATTAATTTTTAATTAAAAAATTTAAAAATATATAAAATGAAAAAACCTTAAAATTTTTAAATCTTTTTTTTAAAAAAAAAAAAACTTCAAACCCTAAATTACCAGTTTTTTTGAACCTAAAACAATTAAATTTCCCTTTTAATTTCTACCTTTTTTTAATTTTTAAAAAGTTCAATTTTTTTCATTAACATGTTTTTGAATAAAATAACCTATTACAGTATTTCCTTCTTTTTAATTTAAATCCGGAAGTTTTTAAAATTTTTTGGGAAAAAAGGGTGCAAAAAAAAAATTTACGGGTCAAATTTTAAAAATTAAAAATCTTTTTTTTTTAAAAACCCGGGATCACACCCAAATGCATCAATTTTTTTAAAATTTTAAAAAAATTATTTTTTCCCCCTCACCCTTGTTCATTATTTTTAGGGAATTTTTTTTTTTAAAAATTTTTTCCCATTTTTTTTTTCCCTTTTTAAATTCTTTAAAAACCCCCTAAAGTTTATACCCTTTTTTTATCTGAAAGAATTTTTTAAAAATTCAAAACTTTCTTTTTTAAAGGTTTTTAAAAAAATTCTAAAAATTAAATGTATCTTTGGAAACTTTCTTTTTTTAAATTTAAATTAAATATTTTGCCCCTTTTTCCTTTTAATTTTTAAAAACCCAAAAATTTCCCTTTTTTTCCCCTTTTATAAAATAAATTTTAAAATATTGGATTTTTTTTTTTAAAAAATACTAAAACCCCACAAATTCTTTAAAAAATTATACTTTAGGTTTTTTTTTTATTTTTTATTTTATTTTTTAGGTCAATTTTTTCATTTAAAAAATTAATAAAAACCCCATGGAAGAATTTAAAACCTTACAAAAAAAGGGCTTTTGGGAGTTTAAACCACGGCCCAAACAAAGCATTTTCTTAAAAAGTCTTTTAATTTTATAAAAAAAGAACATTTTCCAAGTTTTACCCTTTGGGGAAAGAATTTTTAAAAAAAATTTTTTAAAAAAAAAGGGGAACTTTTCATTTTATCAAAAATAAAATTTTTCAAAAACATTTTTTAAAAAATGTTCTAAATTTATCAAAAAAAATTTTAAAAAAATTTTTTTTCATTAAAATTTTTTTAAAGATTTTCCCAAAATTTCTTACAAAAAAAATTTTTAAAATACTTAAAATTTTTTTAAAAATCCCCTAAAAAATCTTATACCTTTTAAAAAATTTGTTAACAAATTAAAATTTTTTTAAAATTTTTAAAAAAAAATACATTTCCCTTTTTTTTTAAAAATTTAATTTTTAAAAATCTTATTTTTATTTTATAAATTAAAAAAAAAAAAAAAAAATTAAAATGGCAATTTTTTTTAGACCCCCAAAAAAAAAAAAAAAAAAAAATTTTTCTTTTCCCCCAAAAATTAAGAAAAAAAAATTTAAAAACATTAAAAACAAAAAAAAACCAAAATAAAAAAAAAATAAAAGATACAAACTTAACAAATAAAAAATTGTAAAAAAATACAAAGGGGCACCTGCCAGTAAAGAGTTACAATAATCAATGTGGGATGTGATAAAAGCAGGGACAAGTTTCTCAGCATTCGAAAAGAAGAGGATTGAGCAAACATAAGGAATGTGACACACGTGGAAGTAATAAAGTTTCGTAATGTGGCTTACATGCTGAAATAAGAAAAGCAGGAATCAAAGTGACACTGAGATTCTTTACAGTAAAAGAAGGTCTGATGAGATCTTCACCCAGAATGGTTGAAGAGGAGTTTGTTTTCTTAAGTTACACTTTAGTGCCACATTGCAGGAGTTCAGTTGTTGTAATTTAATTTTAAAGAGTTTTGATCTGTTCAAGTTTTAATTTTAATTTAATTTCACTGAGGTAAGTTGTGAGCAGAGAAAGCTGTGATGAAGCGTCACTTTTAACACTGAAATAGATCGAAGCATCATCTGCATAAAAATGATAAGCCAGTCCAACGCTATGAATAACTTGCTCAAGAGGAGCACAGAGATACAGAAGAGCAGAGGATGTCATTTCATTAACAAGGGGAAGTCAAATGGAGGAACTCCTGTGAGAAATAAAGGTACGAGGGTCACCCTGGACATGACATAAGCTGCATGGCCACAATGCCTCATGTAATAACTTACTTTTACACAAACTGGGACAGTAGCTCCTCAAGATGAAGGTAACAATGCTTAGCACAGTAAGGAAAAATAAGCCAGAGCTCCCATCTCAACTGCTGGCCACACAGAATAGGCCTGTGAAGACATTAAAGTTTGTCTAAACAAATGACACATCCTTGGTGCACAATGTGACCTGCACAGGGATAGGAGATTCCATGGCTAGAAATGATAATGGACAATAATGCTACAAAAAGAGGAGTGGAGAATTTAGAAAAAACATTATGCCGGATGCTGGCCACAGGCAATTTTTTCAACATGCTGAACATCTCAGAAAAAAATACTTTTGTCATCTCGACAACCTTGAACCGAGACTGGAACAGGGAGAAGGAGAGGAGCAGGGTAAACCATTGGTGACACCTCACATGCTACTGGGACGACATGTGCCAAAGACCCCAGCATGTACAGCCATTGTGTCGATTCAACAGTCCAATCCACAGGGGAACAAATGACGACACCCGTAGTGTGTATGCATTGTGAGTGTGTTTGTGTGTCTCACTGAGTGAACTGTACACTTATTAGAATATTGTGTAGATAATGAAAATATTCAGTTCTGCTTGATGAACAAATAGAATGTGATCTGAGGGTGAAGAGTAAACAGGTTATTTACATTGCTTGTTAAAATAAAGTGACCAGTTGATTTAAAAAAAAAAGTCCCTCAATAGTAAATACGTAGCAAAAATGTCATCATAAGTTGAGATTCAGCACAATTATATTTCATGCTTCTCAAAGAGAAATTAAAATACAATGTTTGTAAACTACTGCATTTATGAAACTATCATTGAGTATATTTCAGTAATTTGTGTAGTGACTTAGAAAAGCACAATATTACATTTAAATATACTGCTCAAAAAATAAAAGGAACCCTTTTAATTGAGAGTAAAGTATCAAGTCAATGAAACTTCTGGGCTGTTGATCTGGTCAGTGAAGTAGCAGAGGGGCTTGTTCATCAGTTTCAGCTGCTTTGGTGCACTAGAAGGGGGCAACAATGAGACGACCCCCAAACAGAAATGAATGGTTTAACAGGTGGAGGGAGGCCACTGACATTTTTCCCTCCTCGTCTGTTTTGTCACTCATTTTGCATTTGGCTACGGTCAGTGTCACTACTGGTAGCAGGAGGCCATACCTAGACCCTACAGAGCTGGCACAGGTAGTCCAACTTCTCCAGGATGACAGACATATCAATATGTGCCATGCCAGAAGGTTTGATGTGTCTCCCAGCACAGTCTCAAGGGCACTGATGAGATTCCAGGAGACAAGCAGTTACTCCAGGAGAGCTGGACAGGGCCAGGACTGAAGGAACAGAATGAGCACTGCCAGAGCATATAAAACGACCTCCAGCAGGCAGGCCACTGGTGTGAATGTCTCTGAGCAAACAATCAGAAACAGACTTCATGAGTGTGGCCTGAGGGCCCGACATCCTCTAGTGGGCACTGTGGAGCTCAACTGGCATTTGCCATAGAATACCAGGATTGGCAGATCCACCACTGGTGCCCTGTGCTTTTCACAGATGAGAGCAGGTTCATCCTGAGCACATGTGACAGACGTTAAAGGGTCTGGAAAAGCCATGGAGAACGTTATGCTGCCTGTAACATCGTTCAGCATGACCAGTTTGGTGGTGGGTCAGTGATGGTCAGACTGGGGAGGCGTATCCATGGAGGGACACACAGACCTCTACAGGCTAGACAACGGCACCTTGACTGCCATTAGGTATCGGGATGAAATCCTTGGACCCATTGTGAGACACCATGTAGCTTATGTCATGTCCAGAGCAACCCTTATGCCTTAATTTATAACATAATAATTAAGTTATCTTCATTTTATAATAATATAATCTTATTTCACAGCTCCAGCTGATTCAAAACACAGCTGCAAGAGTCCTGACACAGACTGGCAACAGCGAGCACATCCCAGCCATCCTGCTGCACCTTCACTGCTCCCTGTGTCTTACAGGACTGAATATCAAATTCTGTTCTTGACCTGCCCACTAAGGTCCTCTCATTCTGTGCCCGTCACTAACCTGCACTCTGTGGGTGACAGCAGGGCCTTCAGCTGTATATAGCGCCCTGACTGTGGACTGACCTCCCTAAATTAATGACATCAGCCGACTCCATTCATTTGTTTAGGAGGACATTAAACAGACCTGACATTTAGCCCCTTCTTTCAGTTTACCCCCTTTATCTGTCCAGGTACTCGGAGTTTGCATTTTTATCACAATTTATGCTATTTGTTCAAGATTTGCATGTTGTATTTTAGTCTGAATTATTGTCTTTTATTCTATTTGAATGTTTTGTATATCCTGTATTTATCTTTATTTAGTGAGATATTATTTGTAGCCAATGTTATATCGGTCCTGTTGTTCTTTCAGAATTCTGGGCATAGGAAGGGTGCTATAGAAATAAATTGTGTTCTTATTAGTATTTTTCTTTTTTTTCTTTTAATGGCCCATCATTTATAATAATAAGTGACAAAAACTAGAGAAGTTCTATATAATGCAATTAATATATAACATAATTCAGGGTAGAATGGAAAATCTGTGCAGAGTTGATGACCTCACCTTTGTTGTTTACGATTTGACTGAACTTTCTTCTTGTTCTTCTTCCAAGTGAAACGAGATCTGATTTTAATTGTCTTTCCTCCCTAGTTGTCCTCATCCCCACCCTGTAGATGTGTCCCACCTCACCTGATGTGCTATATAAGGAGGTGTTACTGTTGATCAGAACATACGTCTCGGTGTCAGCCCCACAATGAGATTCGCCACCTTCCTGGTTCTGCTGTGCCTGTGCTCTCTGCCAATGGCTGTAAGTTCTGACCTTTGACATTTGTACTGAAAAATGTTTACAAAACAGTTTTCTTTTCTTTTTCTTCATTTATATTTGTAAATTTCTTGTCAGTGGGTCATCTGAAATCGATTTATCAGTTACCAATGTCACAATGTGTTTTTGTTCTTACTTTTCAGAATTGTGACTCAGATGGGGAATCATCCAGAGCTTTAAAAGCTGAAGCATTTCCCTTAAAGTCTTTGTGAGTAGAATGGAGAATGTGCCACTCAATAATTTATATCAGTTCTTTCCTTCATCACTCTGGTTTGTGAGAAGATCATCACAATTTATTCACTTGTCATCTCTAATTTAAACTAAAGTAGAGATAAACTCCTAAATTTTAACTAAAATGTTTTCCTCCCTTGAAACTAAGAGAGTGTGGAGAATCTTGATACTTTGCATGTCCATTCTGTATGACATAAATTTTGTTGGCAGTCATTTTTATACAAATATGCAAGTCTGTGACTGCGTGCCTCCAGATTTTGTGTCTGTGTGTCCTGTGAGTGTCTGTGCACATCAACTGTTCAGGCATCAGACAACAAAACATGGACGTGTTCATTAAGGAGTGTATTGCAGTGCCGTTCACACAATGGCACACACAACAGGGGGCACATCCTCTGTCCTCGACTGTGTTCACAGAGTTCTGTGTCCATTCAGTTTTGGAGCAGAAATCTTCTTTTATCCACCACAGTTGTAGGCCCAGTGCAGGAAAATCGAAATCAAGAAGTGAGTTGTGGTCAAGACAAGAAAATAACCAGCCATTCACTGACTCACCAACATTGAGCAACAAGCTCTTCCCTCCATGTTACATAAATATTGGCTAAGAATAGTAAAGTCTTTACTGAATGGTGGAATTCAAAGAGTCTGTTGTAGGCATTTACTGGAGCTAGCGAGTGATAAATTAATGGATAAAGTTTATGAAGACATGAAACAGGTTCCTGCATGTTGGGTTCACGTATTGGCAGAGGAAATCCAAAGTCTTGTGATAGATGGAGTCAGCAGGGCTGATTTTGTGTCCGTAGCCATCAATGAATCGACAAACAACACAAACACTGCGTTTATGTCGGATATTTTGGAGGTTTTAAGGTCCCTGAGAAGCTGCTCTTTTTACTTTGTCTCTTTTGAACTATTTCTGCTTAACACAAACATGGTGTGATTATATAATGATGTTGTAGTGAATAGTAAAGCACAGACTCTAAAAGGTGGAGTGAATGATCGGATTTCATTATGAATTCTCTTTTAAACTTTATTTGCCTTGTTATCCTGAATTCAGCAGCTGCCCTTTCAATCTCTCGGCCTGTGTCTGATTTTAGAGACATCTGATGTTTAAAATAACTGTAATCATCTCAAATCAAGTTAGTATTATTGTTTTGTGAAAATAGTACAAGGAAATTCTAATTCAATGCAACTCAAGTACAAATAATTAAATAGTACAACATATATACATTTACGCAATACATATTCATACAATCGTTTGTTGTTATGATTGACTGTTTAACATCTTTATGGCCTGTGGGTAGAAACTGTCCCTGAATCTCCCAGTTCAGCTCAAATCAGTTCAGTTGATTTTTGTGTTGCGCTCTTCACTGGTACAGGCACAGAGCGTTGTGACAAATTCACAGATAAAATGCAAATCTGAAACTTTACAAGTGACTCACTAGATAAGGTGTGCGAGTGCCAAAGGCTCTGAAGGGATGAGCAGGAAAAGCAGCTGTGCAGGATGGCCGAGGTCTTTAATGATCCTGTTTGACTTCCTAAGACAGCGAGTGTTGTGTACGTCCTGAGATAAGGCAGCTCAGCTGGGTGCCATTTATGTTCTGTGCCACCTTCAGTGCCCTCTGCAGGGCTTTACACCCTTAAGCTGTGCAGGTGTCATGTCAGGATGTGGTGCAGCCATTGAGCGTCGACTCCACTGTGCAACTGTAAAAGTTCAGGAGAGCAGATGGAAAAAATAAGATCTGGTCAGACATCTGAGGAAGAAGAGGCAACAGTGAGCCTTCTGGACAAGGGATGAAATGTGTTGTGCCCACCTCAGTTTGTCAGTGATGGTCACTCTGAGACATTTAAAGGTGCTCACCCTCTCCACAACATCCTGTCCGATGTCAAAGTCAGTGTGGTCTTCTTTCTTCTTCCTGAAGTCTCTGCTCTGCTCCTGGTTTACTAACATTTAGTGTGAGATTACTGACCTGATACCACCGAGTCAGCAGGTAGACTTCCTCTCATCATTGATGGTGATCTACTTAAAATGGTGGAGTAACCAGGAAATTTCATCAACTTCTAACATAACAGTGGCCTCAGCACACCACTTCATGGAGAGTTAGTGCTATAAGTCAGTATGGAGAATATCAATCTGCTAATCTTATATGATGAAGCCTGTTGATTAGGAAGTCCAAACCCTAATTGCAGTGGCATTGAGTCCTAAATTGAGGAGTTTTGTGATCTGCTTTGCTTGTCCAACAGTATTTAGTGCTGAGCTGTAGTCTGTAAACAGGACTTTTACTTTGCAGTTTGTGTTATTCACATGTGCCAGGGTGGTATGAAGTGCAAGGGATATGGCATTTACTATGGAGCAGGTGTGATGATAAGCAAACAGGGGTTGGTCAGGTTAACTTGGCATATTCTATTTAATATGTCACAGCATCAGTCTGTCTGAGCATTTCATCACAACTGGACTGAGTGCCACCAGTGAGTCTTAATGAATATCAAAAATTTTTTTTCTTTGACACAGAATTAATCACTCCTCCTTGAACCGTCACCTTATCGTGGTGGAGGGGTTTGCGTGTCCCAATGATCCTAGGAGCTATGTTGTCCGGGGCTTTATGCCTGGTAGAACCACCCAAGGCAAACTGGTCCTAGGTGAGGGATGAGACAAAGAGCGGTTCAATAAACCTCCAATGAAAATAAAACTGGACAACGTTTTCCCTTGCCGGACGCTGGTCACGGGCCCCCTCTGGAGCCAGGCCTGGAGGTGGGGCTCGATGGCGGCGCCTGGTGGCGGGCCTGCACCCATGGGGCTCGGCCGGGCACAGCCCGAAGAGGTAACGTGGGTCCTCCTCCCCATGGGCTCACCACCTATGGGAGGGGCCAAGGAGGTTTGGTGCAGTGTGAGTTGGGTGGTGGCCGAAGGCGGGGACCTTGGCGGTCTGATCCTCGGCTACAGAAACTGGCTCTTGGGACGTGGAATGTCACCTCTCTGAAGGGGAAGGAGCCTGAGCTAGTGCGCGAGGTCGAGAGGTTCCGGCTAGATATAGTCGGACTCACCTCGGCGCACAGCTTGGACTCTGGAACCAATCTCCTTGAGAGGGGCTGGACTCTCTACCACTCTGGAGTTGCCCGGTGAGAGCGCCGAGCAGGTGTGGGCATACTTATTGCCCCGACTGGAGCCTGTGCATTGGGGTTTACCCGGTGGGCGAGAGGGTGGCCTCCCTCCGCCGGGTGGGGGAAGGGTCCTGACTGTTGTTTGTGCGTATGCGCAACAGCAGTTTGGAGTATCCACCCTTTTGGAGTCTCTGGAGGGTTGCTAGAGGGCATACCTTCTGGGGATTCCCTCGTTTTGCTGGGAGACTTCAATGCTCACGTGGGCAATGACAGTGAGACCTGGAAGGCGTGATTGGGAGGAATGGCCCCGATCTGAACCCGGCGGTGTTTTGTTATTGGACTTCTGTGCTCGTCACGGATTGTCCATAACGAACACCATGTTCAAGCATAAGGGTGTTCATATGTGCACTTGGCACCAGGACACCCTAGGCCTCAGGTCGATGATCGACTTTGTGGTGGTGTCGTGGACTTGCGCCATATGTCTTGGACACTCGGGTGAAGAGAGGGGCGAGCTGTCAACTGATCACCACCTGGTGGTGAGTTGGCCGATGGTGGGGAAGATGCGGTCAGACCTGGTAGGCCCAAGCGTGTTGTGAGGGTCTGCTGGGAGCGGCTGGCAGAGTCCCCTGTCAGAAGTAGCTTCAACTCCCACCTCCGGCAGAACTTCAACCCGTCCCGAGGGAGGTGGGGACATTGAGTCGAATGGGCCATGTTCCGTGCCTCTATTGTTGAGGCGGCTGACGGGCTGTGGCCGCAAGGTGGTGGTGCCTGTCGTGGCGGCAATCCCGAACCCGTTGGTGGACACGGCGGTGAGGGATGCTCAAGCTGAAGAAGGAGTCCTATAGGACTTTTTGTCCTGTGGGTCTCTGGAGGCAGCTGATAGGTACCGGCAGGCCAAGCGGAAGCGGCTTCGGTTGTTGCTGAGGCAAAACTCGGGCATGGGAGGAGTTTGGAGAGCCATGGAGAGCGACTTTGGACGGCTTCGAGGAGATTCTGGTCCACCGTCCGGCGTCTCAGGAGGGAAGCAGTGCAGTGTCAACACCGTATATGGTGGGGATGGTGCGCTGCTGACCTCGACTTCGGGCGCTGGGTCGGTGGGAGGAGTACTTGAAGACCTCCTCAATCCCACTAACATGCCTTCCAATGAGGAAGCAGAGCCTGGGGACTCTGAGGTGGGCTCTCCCATCTCTGGGACTGAAGTCACCGAGGTGGTCAAAAACTCCTTGGTGGCAGGGCCCGGGGTGGATGAGATCGCCCGGAGTTCCTTAAGGCTCTGGATGTTGTAGGACTGTCTTGGTTGACACGTCTCTGCAACATCGCATGGACATCGGGACAGTGCCTCTGGATTGGCAGACCGGGGTGGTGGTCCCCTCTTTAAAAGGGGACGGAGGGTGTGTTCCAACTATAGAGGGATCACACTCCTCAGCCTCCCTGGAAAAGTCTATTGGGGGTTCTGGAGAGGAGGGTCCGTCGGATAGTGAACCTCGGATTCAGGAGGAACAGTGTGGTTTTAGTCCTGGTCGCGGAACAGTGGACCAGCTCTTCACCCTTAGCAGAGTCCTGGAGGGTGCATGGGAGTTTGCCCGACCGGTCTACATGTGTTTTGTGGACTTGGAAAAGGCATTCGACCGTGTCCCTCGGGAATCCTGTGGGGGTGCTCGGGAGTATGGGGTACGGACCCCTGATAAGAGCTGTTCGGTCTCTGTACAACCGTGTCAGAGCTTGGTCCGCATTGCGGCAGTAAGTCGAGCCCGTTTCCAGTGAGAGTTGGACTCCGCCAGGGCTGCCCTTTGTCACCGATTCTGTTCATAACTTTTATGGACAGAATTTCTAGGCGCAGCCAGGGTGTTGAAGGGGTCGGTTTGGTGGACTCAGGATTGGGTCACTGCTTTTGCAGATGATGTTGTCCTGTTTGCTTCATCAGGCCGTGATCTTCAGCTCTCTCTGGATCGGTTCGCAGCTGAGTGTGAAGCGGCTGGGATGAGAATCAGCACCTCCAAATCCGAGAGCATGGTCCTCAGCCGGAAAAGGGTGGAGTGCCCTCTCAGGGTTGGGGAGTGATCCTGCCCCAAGTGGAGGAGTTCAAGTATCTCGGGGTCTTGTTCACGAGTGAGGGAAGAATGGAGCGTGAGATCGACAGGCGGATCGGTGCGGCATCCGCAGTGATGCGGGCTCTGCATCGGTCTGTCGTGGTGAAAAAGGAGCTGAGCCGTAAGGCAAAGCTCTCAATTTACCAGTCGATCTACCTTCCTACCCTCACCTATGGTCATGAGTTATGGGTAGTGACCGAAAGAGCGAGATCCGAATACAAGCGGCTGAAATGAGTTTCCTCCGCAGGGTGTCTGGGCTTTCCCTTAAAGATAGGGTGAGAAGCTCAGTCATCAGGGAGGGGCTGAGAGTAGAGCCGCTGCTCCTCCGCATCGAGAGGAGTCAGATGAGGTGGCTCGGGCATCTGATCAGGATGCCTCCTGGGCGCCTCCCTGGTGAGGTGTTCGGGCACGTCCAACGGGAGGAGGCCCGGGGAAGACCCAGGACACGCTGGAGGGACTATGTCTCCCGGCTGGCCTGGGAACGCATTTGGGATTCTCCGGAAGAGCTGGAAGAAGTGGCTGGGGAGAGGGAAGTCTAGGCATCTCTGCTTAAGCTGCTGCCCCCGCGACCCGACCTCGGATAAGCGGAAGAGAATGGATGGATGGATGGATGGACAGAATTAATCATTTGCCTTTTGTAGCAGACAGGGAGCACAGATTTTCTCAGTGAAACCGAAAACAATGCGTTAGAAGACGGCTTTAGGCAGAGAAAGTTAGCTGGATTTGGTCCAAGGGCAGTGGTGATTTTGGGTTTATCAAGCATTCAGTTGCCAGCCCCATCTATGTCACTCTATTTAGTGAAGTTTTCTTTTCATATTAAAATGTCACAAATGATCATTGGCATTTGATTTCTGATGTGTGGCCACTGTCCTGAATTGTCCTGATGTGGTGTCACCTTTGAACAAACCCTGCTTGGTGTCTCCAGTGCACTTTAATGACTTCTGACTGTGAACATTTCAGGAGCTGATTGAACACTTTAAGATGTTTTCCACTTTGTTTTCTCTTATTGTTAGCCCTGGTGGTCTCTTACAAGTAGTGATTTGTGTTTACAGTCGTCCTTCTTCATGTCCTTTGAATCAGTTTATGTGTTGATATAAGCCGTTTCTACCTCACTTTCTTATTCCTCCTCTAGTTACTTTCTCTTTTATGTTATTCTTTTTCATTAAATGTCTACAAAGCTCCATAGCAGTGGTCTTAGGGCAGGAGGGTCTTAAGCTTTAAAGGGTTATCTGTGCTTTGAATTTGGTGAGTGTTCAGATGTTCAATCCAGCGTTTTCATTTTGTCAAAAGTGAATTCCTCTCATTATTTGTGTTGTCTACATTTATAATGAGAAGAAACTGATAATAAAAAGGGACCTTATTTATTCTTCAGTTGCTCTCTTTAAACCTTCAGACACAGAGGATGAGAATTAGAATTCAGATGAGCAGCTAAAGTTCACGATGCATATGTATGTGTATATGTGTGAGTGTGTGTGGTCACCCACAGTGTTCAGTTCACTGACCCCCTGAGCCTCCATCCTGAAACGGGCACAGCAGGCCAGTCAGTGAGATGTGAATGAAGGAGGCTTTAATGGCAGCCTGCTGTTTCAATGAGCTTCACACACAAAGGTGCACTTAGGTATAGGGGGCAGGACTCTAGGATGGCCATAACTCACTTTATTTATTTATTTATTTATTTAAGTATAAGGTCCTGACCTGCATAATGTGCTGCATTATGAGATGAGAGCAAAATGTATCTGTTTACTATGCCAGCTGTCCTGCAAGTAGAAAGCATCTCATTCATGAAGAGCAGAAAAAAGAAAGGGATGGAAATCCTGACTTTTTTTCTCCATTTCATCCTCACAGTCAGCCTGTAGGAGGTGGAGGATTTGGAATGGGAGGAGGATTTAGAGGAGGAGGAGGATTTGGAGGTGGAGGACATTGAAGATGATTTTTCTGGTCCTCAATAAGTCGGTAAGCATGTTTGGTCTATAGAGGTGAATATTTGACCAGATGGAGGGCTGACTGACTTGTTTCCAGGCCTAAACCATTTGTGAATCCCACAGATGTGTCGTTAGTTTAAGGAGTGAGGATGTCCCATTCTTGAAAACTTCTTCATACTTTTTAGATCATGTTATTATAATTTTATTAAAGTTCTGTTTAAAGTTAGTATGAAAAAAGAGGGGTTTTTATTAAATGACAGGTTTCTTACTCCTCTACCTGTGTTTGATTCCTTCACCAGCTCTTTAATGGCACACTGCAGCAGGGCCTTCTCTCTCATCTCTTTCTATTAATTCACAACATCACTGAACTCACATCAGATTCTCTAAAGTCTCCAATAAAATGTTCAGGATTTTGATGTTTTTACTAATTTAATTAATTGTCTGTTTCTCTTTTAGACCAACAGGACCCTCACAGACCAATCATTTTCAAAAAAGAAGAATTTAAAGAATGTCTTCTAATGTAAAATAAAGAGAAATGCAACAGAAAAAAAGACCTGCCTGCCTCTTTGTCTTCTTGTGTGACTCTCACCCTCTGATTATCTACTTGATTTATTTTTCTTCTCATGAACGTCTTTGTTGGTCTTTTACACCCTGAGGTCATTTTCAGTAATTTCCTCCTGACATTAGAACACCATAATAAAGCCTTATTATCCAATATATAAAGGAAGGACGGTGATTTTTCACTAAAACTTGACAGATAACTTCTCAGATGTGATAGAATTTGTGTTTGTGTCAAATTTCAACTTTACTGAAACACTGATGGCAAAATACAAAAAAAAAACTTAGACAGACCCTGTGATTTTTCCTTATTTTTAGTTATAAAATGCAGTATATTTCAAATTTAAACAATGACAGGTCAGATTTGTCACCTCTTCTGTGTTCCCAGACATGTCAGCTGTACCTGTGAAAAGCTTCATGTTGATAACACAAAGAAATAAAATGTTACAGCATTTGGCACCACGGGCAGCCCTCTCACCTCCAGAACCTTTTCAGGCAGGGATACCCACAATATAAATATAAACAATGTAATATATATATACTGTATATATAAAATAATATAAAATATTTATATAAAATATAAGTAATTTCTCATGTATACACACACACATCCATGTATCACAGATTCACACAAACAGACACACAAAACAAATTTTCTAACCTTTGCATTGTTCATTTTCCAAACGTGGGCATGTCATATACCATTGGAGACGTCTCAGTCACAGATATCAAATGGTATAAAGCTTTCCAGGGAACGACCCACTGAGCCACAGTAACCCACCTGGAAACGGCAGCTGCTTGATGCCAGTCTCTGGTGGGCACATGCTGTTTTAAGGTGAATATCTCACGAACACTGAATCACACAGTGAGATACTTAGGCTTGTGTTATTCAACAGACTCTTCTGTAAATGTTGATATATAAGTTGTTTGTATTCACTGTTGCTTTATGAAGTTTTATACAACAACACACTAAAATTCCCACTTGACTGGTGAGATGGTCTTCTTCATATAAAGTCACGGCAGGCCTGTTGTTCAAACATGAGGCCTTATTTGGTGTTGATGGAATCGTGTCAGTCTCTGCTATCCAATGTTGAGAGATTTGTGATGGTGTGACCCACTCAGCCAGTGCCATCCAGAGTCACCAGGTGTTTCATAGCACATACGTGTGTCAGTGCTCGTTTTGACCAGGAGTATCTGCTGTAAGTGCTGACATGTTACTTGTATATTTTTGCTGTTGCGTTGTGGAGTTATATGGAAGAGCACATGAAATTCACAAGCGTGATGTGACGGTTGTTCCAGTTTTTGGCACGTGGTCACCCTATTCTCGGTTGTAGTGGAGGTTCAAGGCATCATTTGAAATCTACTGGTCGAGAACTTTTGATTGATGAAAGTCACTTCAGTATTTCTTGAACAGAAAAATTTCAATGCTGGTTTAATTTCTCTGGTTGTTGGTGTACGACGCATCAGTATGTATGATTTCATACCAGATTAAAACGTCAACTGTACCTACTCTAGCAATGTGATCACTATGAGTGTGAAGTAGACACCCATGGCTTTCAAATGAGGTATGTGGCGTAGTTCATCTTTATGATGCGATAGAAGGTGTTTTAAAACATTTCTGAACTCTTGTCAGCACGGCACCAGGCCACTTAGAGTTTAAGAGGTTTTTTAGACTATCAAATACCACAGGCAGCTCTCAACAATTATTTCAGTTCTCACTTTACTTGATTGGAGCCAAGAAACAGGATTGGAGTAGTCGGCAAGATTCAAAGGCTGTTGATGTCTGTGTCCAAATCCCTTCAGTTATATTTGTGTTTCCTTGTAGGACATTCACTGACATGTGGTTGTTGAAAGACGTTCTTCACTGAGGCTTATCTGCTAACAGGGCTGATTTTAATGAAGAGGTAGTCATCTTCAACATTCAGTCAAATATAATAAAACCATCCTCTGCCTTTCACAGCCTCACATGACGATTGTCTGTTTATCAGTAAAGTTTGAGTACGTAAACTAAAAGATCTCTCCTGGACCGCTGGACAAATCCTTTGAGGCCCTAATGTTAGACATCAAAATCAAATTCTGTGTAATTATATTATCAGGTACAGACCTTTTAGACCAAATCCCATATTCATATTCAAGTTTATCAGTCATTTAAGGTTGAAGGTTTTTATTTTTTCATATTCTTTAAAAGAAAATGTGATTTATTTCTTTTACTCTCAGTTGTAACCACACTAAAAAAGAACAGATTTTAAGTCAAAACATTTCTGAAGAGTTCATATTGAGAAAACAATTTAGAGCATTATGGTTAAATTCCAGAAGTCAACATTTCCTGAATTTGATGCAGAGATGAAAAACTCCCAAATAATAGCATGTTATGATTTAAGGCCTGCACACTTCAAACAAAGCCTGAATACCACGAGAAAAGCTCACGGCCTACAAAACCTCCACCAAGGGAGAGGACACCATAAAACACCTGGCTCAATATAACAAAGACCTACTTTCCTAAGTTAGATTTATTTTATTTTATAAATTACATGAAGTCAAAAAAGGTTCACAATTTTGGAAAGTATTGAGAAATGATTATTATTAATTAATTCTTATTATTAATTCACACCCAAACATGCTAAAACATATTCAAATACAATATACACTTCAGAATGGTAACCACTTTGGAAATGGAAAATGCAAAGGCAAAGGTCATAACAGCAAACCAGAAAACATCAAAATCCCACCCTGAAAAGAGAGATCAACAACAGGAGTTGAACGAGACGCGCCATGGGGGTCTCACACCACTGCACACACCTGAGGCCTACCGGGGCCTGAAAATAGGCCTTGGGTAATCAGCACAGCAGCAACATCTACTCTGACTAGCATAAGAAATAACAGAAATACAAATTAAATGAACTTTCTAAGCAGTTACAATAAGATTTAAAACACTTAAATCACTTAAGAATAACATTTACATTGAAAAATAGGACAAAACAATCAATAATGAAACAAAGCGCTAAAATAAATGAAATCATGACTGAATAACGATTAGTAATATTGTGGCACAGCATAATTATTTATTTTATTTTTTGGTATTTTATTACTTAATACATTTTTAATTATTTTTATTCAATTTATTTATTTATTTGACCAGCAAACTCCTCAATATACCCAGGGTCAGGTGCTGATGGTTATCCTCCCTCTTGTACAGCTTTATGATATTTCTGGACATTTCATTTTGTTCTGCCAGCTTTCCATTTCTGAAGCCTGAAGCCAACAGGTAACATCTGGGGACTGACTGAGCTGAGGTGATCGTCTTCTAGGCAGGACACTCATGGTATGGCCGGCTTCTTGGGCTTTTGTTGGAGGCATGTCACTCATTTTGCCATTTAAGGACTCCATCCCATAACACCAGCGTTGTGTGCTTAGCACTGTCCTGCTCTCTTTGTTCACCTATGACTGTGTGAACAGAGACGGCTCTAACTCCATTATTACATTTGCTGATGACACCAACGTCACAGGTCTGATGACAACACAGCTTAGAAAAGAGGTCTGTCTGCCGACTCAGTGGTGTCAGGGCCACAATCTGACCAGTAATGTAAGTAAAGCCAAGCAAGGAGCTGCTCAGAGACTTCAGGAGGCAGAAGACGCTCCCATCTACCTCAGAGGGCATGTTGGTGAAAGGGTAGGCTGATCATTTGAAGTTAATGTTTGAAATCTGTCACATATGTCAAGAAAAATTAATCTCCGAAGCAACAACAAAAAATACTTGAGTTATAAAGCAACTTCAGTAACTCTAGACAGATTAATAAAGTACAAAATTAGTGAATTCAGATTGAAAGATGGCATTTATCAGATGAGTTATGTGTTCAGTAAACACAAAAAAGAAGGCAAAGTTAAAACTTCTACCCTCCTAGATGTTTTCTGGGTTTTTATTTTAAATTTCTCAAAACAGTACTAAAAATACTACCTGTCATGTACTCGATAGTAAAGCCTGTGAATTCTATTTTGTCACCAATCATCAACAAAAACAAAATTGTTTCCACAAATCTATTCAGTCCAATTGTAAAATATGTCAGCTAAGAATGTAAAGCTGAAATAACCGATTTATGAATTCCTCATTGCTAAAAACTTTAGTCTGTGAGGGAACCAAATTCTACTTGCCACATTGTTAATAAAATAAATATAAACAGAATGGTGTTGTATCTTAATCTTCTGCAAAGTTCCACTGAACCCTCCAAATCAGCCATTAATCATCCTAATTATCCAACTCGTCCTCCTCTCTGTTAACTTTCCACAACAAAGATTATGTTCTCTCTACTCCAAATATGACCACAGAATCCCCCCTCTGCACTGACCCCACTCCCTTTAACTCCACTTCATGCTCTGCTGGTGTCTTCTGCTTCCTGCACTGCTGATGACTTGTAATCAATTCACCTCACTGCACACTTTCACGTGTGTGTCCTGCACAGACCGGAGTTGTAACGGGTTGTGCCAGAATCGATAAAAACACTAACTGGGTTTACAATTAAATCCATCAACACCCCCTAACTCATTTCACCTCACACCTCAAGCCACAAACTCTTAGTCTGCATGGCCAGAGTTTCATCCTATAAACTATCCTGATGCAGTCTGAGTTATGGTGGGCCAGCCATGGCAAGAATTTCAGTGTCTGGAATTCTGTTCTGCCACTTAACATGAAGGAACTTCAAAAGACAGTTTTTGGGAATGGTTGAATCTCTTGGTACACCCTTCACATTTAAAGGTGTAAAGAAAAGTGTGGAGCACTACAAACCCTAAACACCTTCAGCTTCATCGGTGGGCTTACGCCTCTTCTGCTTCAGCTGTTACATGAAGCCTGTCCGAGGCTACACTTGCTTTAGTGGTCCTGGTGTTTACTTCATCATCAATGCCAGTGCCCTGGGACTGTGTGCTGCCAAGGTACATGAACCTGTTCTCCAAACTGAGTCTTTGACTGCTGATTATATAGTTTAGTTCAACTTATGGTGTTCTTGGTGCAGGCTGACGGTTTACTTCAGTCTTCTTTTTGTTGATGATAAGTCCAAAGTCGGTCCATTCATCAGAAAACTTATCATCACTGCACTGCTTATCAGTCTTTGAACCAGCATTGCGACCACAATTATGATCTGGAGAAATCCTCTGATGGTGTCTGTCCTAAACTTACTTTATTTTGTGAAGCCTTCTAAGATTGGTCAGTTTCCCATTTATGTGGTAACTAATGCCAATGCCTACATTATAGTCTTTAAAAGCATCAATCATCATGGTGGAGAACATCAGTCTGAACAGCATCAGCACTGAGACACATTTCAGAGAGTGAAGGACTCCTGTGCGTCACCATTGTCCTGAACGTTAGCTTGCAAAAAGTAATGAACTTTCCACACACCATGGTGATGAATTTTCTTTGGCATCCATGCTATGACATGATCTTCAAAAAATTCTTTCTGCTATCAGTTTGTTTGCCAGTTTGTCGCATTTCATAATCATTAATTCGTATTGCTTTATTCAAAAGAGATGGTTTTAAGAATAAAGAAAAACGTTTATAAATGATCCTGCAGTTGTCCAGTAGATGGCAGTGTTTAAGTGAGTTGCATCTTTCATTATTATTATTTTTTTAACAATGAACTCCTTTTATTTATTAATGCAAATGTACATTCCATGATAAGACAAAGACTGTGTCTTCATGGCCAAGTCCTAAGCCGATGGGAACTTGAGTCCGAGTAAGTCGAATTATCTTCTCTCAGTTGGTTTTGTGACTGGCGCCCTCTGGACCCACTCGGCCAGCCTGTTTCATTGTGTTTATTTATTTGTTTTTTATTTCTTTATTTTATTTTAGGATGCTCACTTTTCGATTTGACCGTATTTATGTTGTATCGGTGGCGGCATGGCGAATCGCTGTCGATAAGTTTATATGGAAGTGCTGTCGTCTCACCGTTCTGCAAGGTCTGGCTTGGACATATTCTGCCAGTGTGTTGAATCGTTGGTAATATGTCAGCGTCCTGTGGAGTTCAGTGCGACACAATAAATCGTGATTGCTAATACAGGCCTTGGTGTTCGTGCTTTTACACGTCATTTCCCCCTCTCCTGTAATGCCATTCCCGTGTGCTGCGTGTCATTGGCGATCTAACAGGTTTATCTGGTGGAAAATTATGGGCTGTCAAAAAAGGACGCTTTTCAGATGGTTTTCAGTTTTGTTTTCAACTAGTTTTGTGCACTTAATGTATTTTATTAGCAGTAAATGGAATTCTCAAACAACATCTCATCATCAAGGAAGACTCATGTCAAGTGTGATGTAAGTGTAATCAAATAGCGATGTTGATAATAATAATAATAATAATAATAATAATAATAATAATAATAATAATAATAATAATAATAATAATAATAATCTTCTTTTGGCTGCTCCAGATAGGGGTCCCCACACCAGATCATCTGTTTCCATATCTCCCTGTCACACCCATCACCTGCATGTCCTCTCTCACCACATCCATTAACCTTCTCTTAAGCCTTCCTCTTTTCCTCTTGCCTGGCACCTCCATTCTTAGCACCCTTGTCACAGATATTCCCACCATCTCATTTGGTGTCTGTCTGTGCCCGGGGGCTGTCTTATCACACTGTACAACTCTTACGTACTTCTCTGCCACTCCCGACTTCCTCATACAATACCTCAGCTCCTCTTAGTCACCCTGTCATTTACTTTCTCCAGGTCCAAAATGACACAATTCAACTCCTTCTGGCCTTCTCTCTACTTCTGTATCAACACCCTCAGAGCAAACAACACATCTGTGGTGCTCTTTCTGGGCATGAAACCACACTGCTGCTCACTAATCATCACCTCCCTTCTTAACTGAGCTTCCTCTACTCTTTCCCATAACGTCAGGCTGTGGCTCATTAATTTTATCCCCCTGTAGTTATTACTGTCCTGCACATCCTCTTTATTCTTAAATATCAGCACCAGTACACTTCTTCTGCACTCCTCATCATCCCTCACTTTCCAAGATTCTTTTAAACAATCTGGTTAAGAACTCCACTGCCATCTCTCCTAAACACCTCCATGCTTCCACAGGTATGTCATCTGGACCAATGACCTTTCCATTCTTCATCCTCTTCGTAGCTGTCCTTACTTCCTCCTTGCTAATCCGGTGCACTTCCTGATTCACTATCTCCACATCATTCAACTTTCTCTTTTTCACATTCTCTTCATTCATCATCCTCTTGAAGTACTCTTTCCATTGTTGAGAATATTGATTAGGGATCAATGAGCTTCATTATTAGTTTTTGTGCTCTTAGTTTTGAAAGGTTTAGGCATGAAACAACTTTAAAAGGACACCATTAATTTTGTTAGAGAGGCCTCTTGCCTGCCTGTCCTTCTTACTTGCTTTGCTTTGAGTTTCTGCGAGTTGAGCTGTGAGACGAGGTCATCATGTGCTCTCTGAGGAGGCAAGCAGGCAAACTTTGTTTTGAAAAATGCAGGAGCCGAGCTTTATAAGACTAAACAAACTGCATGTAAGGTCTTTGGCTGTGTGAATAAAGTGTAAGCTCTTAAGCTAGCGTATAAAATATATAAGCAATTAAATGGCATTTGGAGCATTAGAGCTGATTGATACCTTAGTTAGGCAATAAAATGAAACACAATGTATTATGATATTAGTTAGTATTGAACACTATAGGGACTTAAGAGTTGATTATTGAAAGTTAGGGGACTTTTTCCTGCACATGTGCTGTGATGTAAGCAGTAGCCTGGCCTCTGTCAGACCACCGGGCAGCTGTGTGCCACGACTTAACAGCGCTGCGGTCTACGTTCATTGGCTTTCTATATTAGTATGCACATATATATTTTACAGTAGCATTTAAGTTTATATGGCAATACCTCTTTATATAGCTTAGCAGTGATGAGTGAGCATGCTCGGCCAAACACGTGTTTGCATCGCTGTACTCGGAGCATGGAGCTACTCGAACAAGCATCACATGTGCTCATGCGCCATGCTCTAGTCTCTGCCCCACACGTTTTGCGGTATGGAGACAGCCAATCAAGGGGTAGGTAAGTACTGCCCTCACTGTAATGCCAGTAGCCATGTCAGATGCTGGCATTACAGTGATTGACTGGTCGGAACACGTCATCGGGTGCTAAACAGCATGCACTCGCATAAAATGTTTTAGAGCAGGCCTGTTCAAATGGCGGCCCACGGGCCACATGTGGCCCAGAACCAACCGCTGAGTGGCCCAGCCTGTGGTCCCACCAGAGCTCCAGACTGCAACTAAAATGGATCGCAAATGCAACCAAAAATAAGCTTTGGTGATTATCATTTCTATTTAGTTCGCCATTTGGGAATGAAATCATTGAAACTTTAAACAAATTATATTGTAACAGATTCAAAGAGTATTTGAATATCATAACATATGTGTCATTATGGGCTTTTCCTTGCATATCCCTGAGCCACATAAAGGGGAGTGAGGGATTTGTGGCAAAAATAATGTCTTGGACACGCATGCAGGAAAATATTTCTAAGTACATTGTGCTGCTGATGGATGACCATGTATTCAAAATGGTGAATTTCAATGAGAGGCTGGTTACGCTTGTGCCAGAATAATGAACGAAGTGCTGAATATAACACAACTGGTCATCAAAACAATAAGTAGGCATTCAAAACATTTGAAATTCCTTTGCCTATTATAGAGGTCCCTTGTTATGAAGATATCTGTGCCCCGTAGAATTCAGTAGTCCCTTCTGATTTCATCCAGTCACACTAAGGTGCGATTGTCACTGAACTCCTTGTGTTCACGCATCTTTGCATGCTGTTTCTCTTTTGTTTTAAAGCATACTCCATGCAAAATGCAAGCCTGTCCATCAGTAAACATGTGTGAGCAGTCACCTGCCTAAAGTTTTGTCACACACAGCAATGTGACGAAGTCTGCGCTTTAAGGGAGCAAGTGTATTACAGTCATTTTACCATATCAAAAATGCCACTTTGTTAGTTGTTACTTCATTTGTTTTGGTGTATGCACTATATGTTCTGTTACCATTAAATTCATCAATGGGAGCTTATCAACAAAAAAACAAGAAAAATAAGATTAAGTAAAAAAAATAATAGTAATAATTATAATTAATAATTTATTACTTGATACCAAGAACTCTGTTAAAAGACATTTTAAAGACAAATCATTAAAATAAAAGTATCAATCTACTTTCACACCATACCTGATGCCTTGCTCTTAAAAATTTCATAGATCTCATATTTCAAAAGGGAAACAAATGTTATTGCTATTACTGTGCACATTTTGATTTTATGCACTTTGAGATTTACCTGGGTCAGATGTGAGTAAAATGTTTATTTTTTATTTCAGAAGTGAGAATTGCTACTACCTCAGTTACTGTTCAGTTACAGCTTTTTTGTTTTTTTTATACATTTTTGATGTGCCTGTGTCAGATGTGATCAAATGTAAAGAGAAATAAGGAATAAACATTACTTGCTTTTTAAATACATTCGTGTTGATCTAAAATTTGTCATCACCTGCTGTTACTGGTTGCTGGAAATGTCTGGCCCAGCTAAATGTATTGGTTTGAAAATCTGGCCCAATTGAAATTGTAATTGAATAGCCCTGTTTTAGAGCATCAGCTCACCCGCAGGCACTCCCATATCATGTTTTAAAGCAGTGAAAGGCAACCTTTTTCAAGTTGCGCACTAAGTCCAAAATTTTCTTTTGGCACCTGAAGGACTGCCCATAAACAAAGTCGTGACGACACAATCTATGGACAATCGCCAATAAAAACAGTTAATTTCAAAAGTTTGAAAAACATTTTATTAATAAGGGAGTCAAAGGATAAATCTTAAATTTAATTAATGTGAACATTGAGATTGTTTTTCAGCACATATGAGATTGATGCGAGGATCAATTTTCGAAAGACAGACGCGCATCTCCTTGTCGATCATTTGAAGTCTCTCGCGTTTCTTAGACTTCATTTCCATAAGTGTTCCGTTATCTGTTTTTCCAACATAAATTTTTTTAAAAACATTTTCTTTTTAATCAAAGTTCAAAAACAGTAGCAATTTTAAATATTTTACAAAGGTTTTCGCGGCGCCCTTAGAAAATTTGCGCACCGGTTGCCTGACAATGTTTTAGAGCGTCAGCTCACCTGCAGGCACTGGCATATAATGTTTTAGAGCGTAATTTTTCCTATAAAATTGATTTTTTGGGGGGGGGGGTTTGGGCGTATTTTGTCAGTCTGTAAAAGTGGCGTACAACTAGGACAAACTGGTTCCCAGCAGCGACTTGGGAGTCCAAGATGCATCCAGACATCGTCCCCATGCTGTTCCCGGTCCATTTGGGTGGTGTTTCTGTCACTTTCTGACCTTTTCCAATGGACCAGGCACCCTCCCCTCTTCAGAGCAGGGGGTGCCTGGTTGTCTCCCATTGACTTATATTATACTCGGGTGCTCAAGAGCACACGAACATCGCGATGTGTTCAGACCGAACACCCGAACACTTTGGTGCTCACTAATCACTATAGCTTAGTGATAATAATAAGATAAAGTAGCATATATGAGTGAGATTAAAGAAGCAATTTTTAAAGACTTTTTTCTTTTCTCTCAAGCATGAAGCGCTGTGTCATGTCAAGGCTGTTTACAGCGTAGCCCTTATCAGTGAAGCTGCACGCTACCGCTCACTGGCACAGTCGCCTATTACGTTACCCTTAGCCTTACAGGACTCTAGTGCAACAAATAATCATTTATTGAATTGTTAATTAGGCAGTCCAGTTAGTTTTCATCTATGGGTCCCCCTGATATCAATTTAATTGTTTCTCAACGTAATTGTTAAGTTGGGTGTTGATTAACAACTGAAAGGCCATCGAACTTAACAGCCCAGGATTAGGCCGTAAGAATAAAGGAAGGGGAGTAGTTATATGCATGGGGTTTATGTCAAAATGATTTATGACCATTAAGCCCCGCCCCTTTGGACTGGAAGTCCCGCCCATATGACGCAAGACCGGAAGTCCAACCGGTCCCCCACGTGACCTAGCCCCGCCCTCTGGCACCTGATTGGCTGAGGAAACTGTCAAGGGCCTTTTGATGGATGTCTGAGCCTCCTTGAACCCGCCCCCGGCACCTGATTGGTTCAGGAAACTGTCAAGGGCCTTTTGATGGATGTCTGAGCCTCCTTGAACCCGCCCCCGGCACCTGATTGGTTCAGGAAACTGTCAAGGGCAGTTTGATGGATGTCTGACCCCTGTTTGAACTCATCCCACAGCCACCTGCTTAATTAAACAAACTGTCAAGAGCAGCCCCCCTCCTTGAATGGGCATGCCCGGGGCATATCCTGACAAATCCAGGCCAGTTACAGATCTGTTTCTATCCAGACCCTGCCGTCCACCCCCTTCTGAAAGGGCTGTATAAAAAAGCGAAGCATTTTCTAAAGACTCTGAAGAAAAATGGAATCTATGCCCGATGCCCTAGTGAAGCGTCCGTTCCGCAGAATCTATTTGAAGGATCATTTGAGAAGGGTTAAAAGATGTTTGGTGCCTGAGTTTCTTAAAGCTGAACCTCAGTCTAAGTTGTGCGTAGCATGGTTGTTATCAGAGAACAACAAGGAAAACTGTCCGCCGGCTTTAGTATTGAAGGACTGAATTCTGCAAATTGAAACGGCGGTCGAGTAACGGACGATGAGGGCTGAAACGTAACGAAATTACGTTAAAGAAGTAACAAGGGCTTTTCGAGAAATTTTGGAGCAAGGTAGAGTGCCTGTCAAACTTCAGACCGATAGCGGTGAAGAGTTTCTCAATCAGGAATTTCAAAGCCTGCTCAAGAAACACGGAATTAAACATTTTACCACCGCTAGTGAATTAAAGGCTTCGGTGGTGGAGAGATTTAACCGAACTCTGAAGACCAAAATGTGGCGTTATTTCAGCTCCCGGAATACCCGGTCCTATCTGCAAGGGTTACAGGACTTGGAGAAATCTTATAATCTGAGTCATCAAGGAGGTATAAAAATGCCACCCGCCGAGGTGAATAGTTCCAATTCTTAGAAAGTCTTTAAAACCTTATACGGCCTAACTAAACCCCAAAGAAACCCAAAATAGAAGTTCAAAGTCGGTGATATGGTGAGAGTGTCGAAATCCCGGAATCCTTTTACTAAAGGATACGAACAAACCTTTTCAGACAAGGTATTTACCGTTTCTGAACTAGTCGAGGGAGCCGCCTGTCTACAGGCTCAAAGATTATGACTATGACCTATGATTATAGGTTCCTTTTATGACGTGGAGTTATAAAAGATTCGTGGGCCGGATGTCTTCAGGATTGAAAAGATTCTGGCGAAAAAAAATATCTGTAGAAAAAAGCATTTTTTGGTGAAATGGCTCGGATGGCCCGTAAAGTTTAACAGTTGGATCCCTGAAAGCTACGCGCAAGACGTTAAATACTGAGAATGAAAAATAGTATTTCATTCACAGGGTTTTCACAATGGAGAGAAAAAGCTTTTACGTCGTTCTCCCCAGCAATTCTTCCTGGGATGTTTTACCTAATAACACCATCGCCGAATTTACCATCAAATTAGCCACCCCCCTCGAACTACAGGGCCCCTGGGAAGTTGCATTGGAATACCCTAGATAAACCAGATAATAATTTTATTGTGGTGTCCCCGCGAATAGTTAAATATTATACTATTCCGACGGGGTATTACCCTAGCCTCGAGAAAGTGACCTCCAAGATGAATGAAGCGTTGGCAAAAGAACCCCAGGCCATCGAGGGCGGTTCAGCCAACACTCCAATACCTGAAAACATCATGAGATTCCGCTACAGCGCTATCGAGTGAAGATTCTACGTCTTAAGCAGTGTGAAGGATGAATCTTTGCATGTCAAGGGACAGTTGGCGAGGCTTTTAGGAGCTCATGGGGACGTGAGCATAAGTCTGGTGAATGAAGCTCCATACCTCGCGGATATCAGAGCAGGGTTTTATACCTTGTATGTCTACAGCGACATTGTGTCTCACCAAAGAGTCGGAGACAGCTACGTCCCTCTCTTGAGATGCGTACATATTGAGGATGAGATGAATAAGATTACCACAATCACCTACGACAGGCCGCACTACACTCCAGTCAGCAAGAGTCAGTTTGATACTTTGACCGTTAAAAATAAAGACGGATCAGAACAAACCGGTTCCATTTCAGTTTGGTAAAGTCATTGTCAAGTTACATTTCAGATCCTGTAAAAGTTGTTTACACGACTAATACAGAGATGAGATCTTACCTGGACCCTAGCCCCTACGTGCATTATTATGAAGCCCAAGCGGGCAACGGTCTCCCCGGGTTTTCTGGGGCCCCCGTGATGTACGGTTCTGGGATCGGCGGAATATTTCGTGGATTGTTTAGACGGGCTTTGCCTCTCTTAAAAAGAGGTTTTGAAATTGTCAAACCCCACATTAAATCAGCCGCTAAGAATATTGTCAAAGACGTGGTGGCAGGGGCGATGACTCGAGGAAGCGAAGAAAATAAATCGGGGTCCGGTTTGATGGTGATGAGGAAAACTAAGCGTGAGAGACCGCCCGGATCACGCGTGCCATTCGGCTTTTACATCATTTTCTTCTCTCCGCCACAAGGATAAGTCCTGCAGAAAAAAGAAATCGAAAAACATTTTTTAGCTCAAGATGTCTTTCATTCATCGAATGTCTCAAGAGTGTGTGAAATCCAAACTGGACTTGTTTAAGGTACCCTATACTCAGACTAGTGTAGAAAAAAGCATCTACGTCGAGGTCCCACCTCTCTCAGCTCTATCGGAAGTCCCGTTGGAGTTTCTGATTACGGGGAACGGGGAAGACTACTTGGACCTGAATAACACACTTCTACACGTCCGATACAAAATCGTCAATGCCGACGGAACTAATCCGGTAGCCTTAGTTAATTATCCGATAGCCGCTTTATTTTCACAAGTGGATGTCACCTTGGGGGATTGCTTAATATCCCAGAGTTCAAGCATTTAAATGTACAGGGCCCTTTTTGAGGAACTGTTAAATTACAGCAGTGAAACTCTCAAGTTCCAATTTTTAGAAAGACACGGCCAATGAACATGAAAACACCGCCTTGGATGGACCGAATGAGGGTTTCAAAAAAAGAAAAGGATATAAGGCCCAGGGTAAAACAGTAGAATTCCTCGGGCCTATTCATTCCGACCTATTTTTTCAAGAAAAATTAATTCTAAACGGGGTGGATGTCAGAATAAAAATGGTACGGAGCAAAAATGAATTCTGTCTGATGTCCGGAGATGCCGAGCGTTACAAAGTAAACATTTTATCCTCCGCTCTTTTTGTCAAGAAAGTTAAAATTTCGTCGGCGGTGAAAATAGGGCACCTGGTGGATAATGATGCCTTTCGGGGGATTACGCCAGAAACCCCTTCAATTTCAAGCATAACCAGGTGGAGTTCCTGGCCTTGTATTTGGACGAAGAGCAGATTCCAGCCAAACCATTTCAACCTGATTTTGCGAATGACATCACAGCCAGAGAATATTACAACCTCATGTTGGCCTCTGGAAAGCATTTGAAAGACCAGCCTCTAGCCATCAGTCGTTCTGACTTCTCCCGGGGATACACCCAGTTTGCCTTTGATTTGACGCCCGATCAAGAATGCGGAGACCATTTCTCCTTGGTGAAAACAGGGAACATGAGAATTGAAATCTGTTTTCGACAGCCCCTAACCCATACTGTGAATCTAATAGTGTACGCCGTTTTTGACAACATTATTGAAATAAACCAGAGAAGAAACATCCTTTATGATTACTAAAAAGCATGAACACCCTGCAGATCAAGGAACTCCTGGCTTGTAATCCGTACACAGGAAATCTATTTTACGGAGTGTAGGCGTGCGACGAACTGCCGGAAAAAATACTTACGGATCTCCCGGCCATGATCATCGTCAATACTCACCATCAAAACCAACCCGGAGAGCACTGGTTGGCGATACATCTCAGAGTAGACGGAATTGGTGAATTTTTTGACTCTATCTATTTTCCTATGGCAATACATCGCTTTTTAAACAGAAACTGTAAAGAAATTATTCACCATACCCGACAACTTCAAAGCTGGTTTTCCAGCATCTGCGGGCAACACTGTATTTTTTTCCTGCATCACAGAGGAAAAGGACATTCTTATCAAGAGGTTATGAACCTGTATTTTAATGAAGTCACCAAGAACGATGATATGGTTCAAAAATGTATCAACACTTTGTCTAAGAACACTTCCAGAGGTTTTCAGGATCTTCCCTGCATGCAAAGTTCTATGCTCTGTCATTATCTTAATAAAGAATAGACAGTCTGTATAATCAAATGTAATATTTTATTAAACAAAAACATAATTACATTTCAATAAGGAATCCATTCATTCTTTTTGTGAGATTTGGTTTTCTTGCCCACAGGTGTAGCGGAAGCAGCAGGGACCGAGGCAGAGGCAGCAAAGGCAGAACTCCGGTCCGGGGGAGAAGTTTTGAAACTCTCTAGAAGTTCTCTTGTGTCGATGTTCGGCATGACAGAGGTTGGAATGTTCAAACCGGCCAGGGCCTTAATAAATTCTTTCCACCCCCTGGGTCTCCGATAGGATGGTATGTTGTGACAGGCGGTTAAGTTTTGCATTAGTTCGACCATATTCGTACCGGGTAAAGGTTCTCCGTGAAACACAAACTCTCCCAAGCCATTCCAGTAGGTGATGCGACATTTTCTGTAAAATAATTTCTGTATATTTCTTTGATTTATCCGGAGCACTTTTCAAAATCTCGTCGTACACCCTTTCTTCTGGGGTACTAAGAGGCTGTTTGAGAGCTCCCGACGGTTCCTCCTGGCTCTCGTCAGGCAGCAATAACGTCAGAGAACCGGATTGTTTATCCGCTTTTTCACAAAGGTCAGGCATCTTTGCAAGACGGTCGTATAAAGTTTTACTTTTGCATCAGCGCTCAAGTCACCACATTCAAGTATGAGTTTCATTTACTTATCCAGTTCACTTTCCGTAGCGCTTAAAAGGCCAGTGGAATTTGGGGCTTTCTGACGCCATTGAGCCATTTGTTGTTGAGGGACCAGGTACATCTTGCGCGTGTATTCAATATTTATACTCTCGACCCTATTAAACTAGTAATGAAAGGAATAGCGGCGCTTAATAGGGCACTGAGAAACCCCCCTTTCTGATTTAAAAGGGCTTTTTTCTTTTTAACGGTGAGTTTTTTGTCGCTGAGTTTTTTAACGGAGCAACGATGCTTCTTCAACAACTTGAACTGTCTGGACGTCAGGGGGACGCGGCCTTTCAAAGTATTGAGAGCTATTTCTGACAGAGCGTAAATAAAATCGTCCAGAGCCTCACTCAACAACGCTTTTCTTCGACGACAGGAGCCCCTGTATAGGGTCTTGAGCAGAGGGAGATTTCTTTTTATTCTGCACAACATGTCGGCTCTTCCTCAAATACTCGGAAAAAAAAGTAAAAAAAGTAATTTGATAGCATTGGTGCGCCCTCCATACAGGGCATCATGGGGGTTGATAGGTTCAGGACACTCAAAGCGTCTTAAGAAATCCTGAAGCTCCGAATCCTCTTTTTTCATGCTTTCCCATTGATGTTCCCAGAGAACTCTAACTGTCAGATTAAATTTTTCACGCAATTCCTTCAGCTTGTCGTCAAACGTCTTAAACAATTCGGCAAAATGCGTCCCCGTGAGAGGATGTTTAGCTCGCGCGTCGTAGCATTTGGGGCAGACGTGATAAAAGCATCCGGCAAACTCAAAGGCCGTCGGGACGCCCTGAACTTCGGCGTAACCGTCTAGATTAAAGGACCCCATCTTTACTTCACCGTGATTCAGGGCGTGTCGAATGTTTATATTTTCCTTCTCGGAAAGAAACATCAGCCATTGAATAGAAGCATTAGAATAAGCTTTGTGAGTGCTTTTGTAATGATTGCTCAAAATGATTCCAATCGTGTTATCAGGCATGCAATTTTGTCTGTACATGGACAGGCAGAGAGAAGCTAGGGTCATACACTGAAAAGAATCGATATTACGGATCCTGAGCACCTCCTCTCTAAATTTCATGCACACCGTTCTCAAAATAACCACGTCATTTCTACAGCAGAAAGCCATTTCTCGTCTAAAGTTGAAGGTACTGCTTTTAATTGTATCGTACCAAGACAGAAATTCCTCTATTTCCCCACTCATCATGTATTGAATGCCATATTTAGGCTTGGGGTACGGTCCGATGTAATTTTGATTTTCAGCGGTGTTAAAGAAATGGGGAAAGTATCCTTTTTGAGCCTGGAATCCCAGGGCCTTGGGCATCCTGCTCAATTTCATGGGTAAGAAGCTCAATGAGTCGATAAATCTCAAATCATAATCTTCTTTTATAAAACAAATTAGTTTACAACCCTGAGCTGTAACCGTCGGAGTTTGCCCACTCTCGCGATATTTTATTAGGAAATAGCCGTCATACCCCTTAGAATTGTGAGCTATGAATGTGTACTCTTGGTATTTCGGGCATCGATATCTGTGAAAGAACTCTGTGACACAGTCCCCCCCCCCGGCCCAACTCCACGATTGACCACTCCAATGCATGCAGTGGATGTAATTGGGGACATGGATGCCGTCATCTTGACGGCACTCAAAATCATAGAACACGTACTTTTCCTGGAACGGTCTTAGCGGTAAACTTTGAATAAAACACTGATGATTTTCATCCGATTTTTTCAGGACCATTCTACAAATGCGACAGTGCTTGGTTCAACACTTGTGAGGTTTTGAATTGTCTTTCGAGGTGTATCTCAGTTTGCAGAGGGGGTAGACTTTATGGATGTCGCAGATACTTTCAGACGTGCACGTCTTTTCATTCCATTTGTGTGTTTTATGGATTTCGCAGCAAAGCCTTGATCGACAGAATTGCTGGCAGTCGGAACATCGGAAAGCCTCTCCGTCAACCCAGCGGCAGTCTGTAGATAAACAGGCGTCACAGTGTTGCTCACAACGATGTCGTGAAGGGTTAGAATACCCCGTGTAGCAAAAATCGCAGATGTAGTTAAATCCCTGAAAGCCTTTTAGATTCAAAATACCGTAATAATGCTCATGATGCAAAAACAGGAAAGCCTTCTTTGTATCTCGGGCCCCTGATGCTTCAAATTTTAATAGTGTGCTAGTGCTCGTTTCACGGTACCAGACGATAATTTTAATTCCCATTAAACTCTCAAACTTTTCAATATCTGAAAACATTACTTTCTGATCCGTTGATAATCCGACCCTGACGTGCAATCGACGAGCCTCTTGTTCACACAATTTCTGATTGTTTCTGAATCTAGCATTTAAAACAGCCAGCAAACATCTCGCAAAACAACACTGATCATCCTGGTTGAAGGAGATCCATAGGTGTTTCCATTTCTTTTGAACGATTACATCGTTGAAAAGAGTACGGACTTTACACCTAGGACCCCCACCACCAGATGGAACCCTTACTACCTGAACGATTAGCGTCAGACTGGAATCGGCTAAAATTGTAGCGTGACTCTGTAGAAGTAATTCAATTTGATTAAAAAAATCCTCCACAGAAAGCATACCCGCGGGGATTAGGGAAAAAATACTGGGATTGAGTGATTCAGCCTGTAATTCTAAACTGCACTAGATCCCTAGGATCCAAAGTGCTCTTAAAACTGTCTAATATTTGTTGAACGGTCTCGTGTATATGATTAAAAACCTTAGCGAATGAATTGAGTGTGTAGGCCTCAGAAAAACTGAAACAGTGTCTAATCTTGATATTGTTAAATTTTGTACGCTCCGTTATAGATGTGGACGGCTGCGGGTCTCTAGAGGAAGGATTGTCTGTTTGTGAAGTAGAGGGCTGTGGAGAGCCGAGACTCGAGATTACCCCGGACAGCTTAGTCACTCCGGAGCCTGTCTGAGGATTTGAATAATCCGACCCTGTTAAAGTGTCAGCAGGCATGTGCTGATGCGAGGTAGAGGGATGTGGAGAGTCTGCTTCAGAAGTATCCAACCCTGTTAAATCATCATCAGGCGAGTGCTGCTGCGAGGTAGAAGGTTGTATTAACGCTTCGCTGACAGGTTGATGTCGAAGCGGGGAACTACTTGCCCCAGAGGTACCTGAAGTAGAAGGTTGTGGGTTTTTTTCATTCGGATCTAGGATCTTAGGTTGTTGGGCCGGACCTGAAGACGTTCCGGCCTCAGAAGAGGTATTCTTCAAAAGCTCCAACAGAGCGTTAACTACGGCTATTTCATCAGAATTTAGAACCTGGAGCGCATTATTAATGTGATCAAAATTGTCGATCGGATGAGCCACAGGATGTGGTGACTGAACAATTTGAGGAGATCGTGGAGGGGTGGGAATTTTAGGGGGCTTTATGGAATATTCTAAGTTATCAGACATCTCTTTTAATAGTCTCAGGTTTTCACTGGATGGTCTTTTCCTACCTTTACGCCCTTCAGGATGTTCACAATCACTGCCACTACCGTCACTGCTTCCGCTAGAACTGTTTTCAGGCATGACCTAAATTTAATCAAAGGCTACAATTATGAACACAGAATATAATATCAATTATGAACACAGAATATAATATGCAATTATGAACACAGAATATAATAGTTTGCAAAAAATATTATTTTCATAAAAAATAATATAAAGCGGCTCCTTTATTTACGGGTTAGATGGATGTAAAAGGCATTCATATGCATCAAGTCTAAACACATTTCGGGTGTGGAGTTGTACACAGGAGCCTCCAATTCTACAAAGTCCACCAGTAATTGGCGAAGTCGCGCTGTCAGCCGCTCAGGTCTTTGTCGATGTCTCTGTTGGTGTTCAGGACGGAGGGAATAACGGTTTATAGGCCGATATCCGTGTTCGGAGTGAAGCGACGCCGACAAAGGCGAACACCTTTTAGAAAATGAGGGCGCTGGAGAATACTGAACACAGTTCTCAGAGTGCACTGGAGAATACTGGACACCGATCTCAGAGAAAGGAGGGGTGTGTAGATTTTGCCAGTTACGATACAGGTTTAGATTTTCTGAACCATCCAGCACTTGCGTTAAAATACCCGGGGGACTGTGGTCTGTAAATAAAACGTATGAACTTTTTTTTAGTAAAAGGCCTCGTTTCACATTTGTATGCCTTCGATAAACTGAAATGACACTTACTGCGATTGGTCAACCCTGAGGAAGCCCTTTGAGAAACTTCTTCACTGTGTAAAGGACTAGCTTCTAAAAACAAAAAGTCCTAAGCTTCCAAGGTTTTCCTCGGTTCATTAAAAAACACGCGTGCTCTCTCTTTAAATCAATCCATCCACACATGCAACCACAGCTCATACGTTATCACCCTGCAGACTCTATTCCGCTAGATGCTTGTCCATATAAAAATATTCTGTTTTACGTTAGCTAAACAGAATCTCGAACTAAATAGGTTATTTTGTAACTACCTGAAATCCTTACACCAAGATAAAAACTTTATCAAAACAGACACCGTAGTTCTTAACCCTATTCATTTACACATGAACAATACACTGGAGACGTTTACAAGTCGCCCGGACTTCGAACACAAGTCCGTGCCCTAGCTCGCGCACACACGCACGAGTGCTCTGAAGCTCCTAGACAAGCACCTGGCAAACCTAAAGCATTTTTAAAAAAGGGTCTTACCTGAATCTGTATAATAAATCGGAGACTCTATGGGGATATAACCCTCTAAAAATACATATAAAAAAAAGGATTCAAACCTCCATTTTAAAAACGTGCTCGTTTAACGCTTATAACAATCATGAAAGGAACTTACCTTGATTCAGAGACAGCCCGCTTTCTGCAGGGATTCGTGTATAAACGATAATTATTTTTCATTTAGTTCTAGTTGTTAAAAGTAGAAATCATTAAGAAATTCGTCAAAACGCACCGTCGTGGCTGAAATTCATCTTGTCGTTCTCAGGGCGAACGGAGATATGGGTTTGGTTATGGAAGCCTCTCTTTTTATTGAGAAAAGAGCTGTATTTTGGAAGTGCTTTATGTTAATGTTTACCAATCATGTGAATCGGAATATATTTAAATGGGGATGATAAAAGGTTTTAGACCAATTTTAAAGCATCTCTCTTTATAGAGATGTATTATGGAAGTGCTTTATGATACCAAATGTTTACCAATCATTTGAACCGGACACAAGCAACGTTCGTTGCACCGCGTCTTTGGAATGTCTCCTAAAACATCCTTTGTTTTACAAGCTGCATTCCACAAGGTAAGGCAATTTTTCACATCGGACGCAAACTGTTGCCTAGGTGCTGTAAATCGCTCCCCTCCTTTCATCCTTATTCTGCCATCTCAGGGCTGTGAAGCGCACCCCCCACCACCACTTTAACTTCAGGTGAGCGCCGCATGTATTGGGAAAATGTCCTCCGTATTTGTGGCTTGCCAAAGCGTCTTTACCTTTTTCCCAGAATGACGGCACGTTGAAGGCGATCTAACTTTTAGACCTATAAATGTCTAAAAAATAAAATCTAAGTTTGGGGAAATACTTTTTATACACCGAGGATAGCTTTTATTAAAAATAAGCCATTTAAAAAGGGTGCTGTTGAATATTATTTAACTGTGTGATTTTTACAAGGCTTATATCAAAATATATTTAAATGAAGATGGAAAAAGCATTTTAAAGCGCCTCTCTTTATAAAGCGGTATTTTGGAAGTGCTTTATGTTTGCCAATCATTTGAACCGGACACAAGCAACGCTCATTGCACCGCGTTTTTGGAACGTCTCCTAAAAACATCCTTTGTTTTACAAGCTGCATTCCACAAGGTAAGGCAATTTTTCACATCAGACGCAAACTGTTGCCTAGGTGCTGTGAATTGCGCCCCATCCTTTCCCCCCTAACCGGTCATACAAACACCTGCCATCTCTGGGCTGTGAAGTGCATTTCTGTATCCCCGGAGGTCCGATCTGTTTAAGGCTATGGCTTTAAGATTCAAGGGACAAATGCCAGCGTGGTTTCGAATCCCGCTTCTGGTAAATATTTGTGCTCCGTTCACTCTGGGATTATCTGAATACAATTCAAACTTTTAGAAAACTATTCGCCATCCTTTTGCGAATCTGTTTCCTTAGGGGCAGCTGATTATTTAAAATAGGAGGTAATGGATGGAACAGGGCTTTTTTTAAAGATATACAAAATATACATCCGAGGCTAGATTTTAAGACGTTTCAAACGTTCTTTAAAAGCTCCCTGTTGCCTATTATTTAACTGGGCGGGTGATTTTTAAATCTTTTAACTATAAAAGTTACACACGTAACTTGTTCTCCCGGACTGATTAGCTGCGCGAACGTGCGAGCTTGATGCGCTCCGTTCCGGGTTAGGGTGGGGGGTTGACAAGCATGCGCTCGCAGAACACAGCAAGGGGTGGGGGTGTTTCTGTCAGCAGAGCTCCGGCCTCATACAGTTTGCAGCTATAGACCTCGCAGGGCCGTGCAGGGAGGCTGTCCGGCTCTCTCTGTCTCCACAGAGCCTGTCAGTTTTGCGAGAGAGCAGGGGCTGCTAAAAAGCCGGGCTGCTTGATTTCTTTCTGTGAGGTGGGAAGCTTGAATCACCGCTAAGGCTGTTTTTTACTGCAGAATCTGTCTGTGAGATGGAAAAAAGCAGCTTGACTTAGTTTGAAGCAAAGATGAGATGTTTTAATTGCGTGTTCATCTGAAAATCGTAGATAGAACAAAATGCTTCGCTTTTAATACCGGCCTTTCAGAACTGGCGGGAAAGTGTGGGGGACTGGGAAGTGTGGGGAGGTCTCGGCTGTGTAGACACAGAGCCGGCAACTTGTCTTTCAACCTTGACTGCATGTACGCTTGGAGCTTCAGCCTGAGAATCTCATGTCGAGGCTGTCTCAGGTCTCAGGTCTCAGCTCTCACGCGTCAACTGTGTAGAGTGAGTGAAGGGACAGCTTGTCAGTGCAGAGAATGTTTGGGGGCTTGACTTAGATAAAATAAAAAATGGTTTACAAATGCTGAACTAAGGTTTAGATCTTTAAAGTCATAGATTATTTTAAATAATAGATAGATACAGGAGTTCTTACCCAAACCGTACAGGCAGGCAGCTCTGCCCCTTGAAACGCTTGTGTGTCTTCGAGAGAAGTGGGGCACCAACAGGTCTGTAAATCGCCTGGATTTGTCAGGACATGCCCCGGGCATGCCCGTTCAAGGAAGGGGGCTGCTCTTGACAGTTAAGCAGGTGGCTGTGGGATGAGTTCAAACAGGGGTCAGACATCCATCAAATTCCCCTTAACATTTTCCTGAACCAATCAGGTGCCAGGGGCGGGTACAAGGAGGGTCAGACATCCATCAAAAGGCCCTTGACAGTTTCCTGAACCAATCAGATGTCGGGGGCGGGTTCAACGAGGGGACAGACATCCATTAAAAGGCCCTTGACAGAAAGGAGAACCAATCAGGTGCCAGAGGGCAGGGCTAGGTCACGAGGGGGGGAGACATGACGTCCGCAGGGGCGGGACTTCCGGTATTGCGTCATAGGGCGGGACTTCCGGTATTGTGACATATGGGCGGGGCTTCCGGTCCAAAGTCCAAAGGGGGGCGCTTAAGGGTGATAAATCATTGTGACAGAAGCCGCATGCATATAACTACTCACATTCTTCCAGTGAGACACTATACTGTATAGAGAATGGTTACAATATTGCTTTGAAAAAGAGATCTCTTTTTTTAACAAGATGGGGACCTTTTTGATAGAAACCAAATGTTCCTTATTGAAGTTTCATTTGGGTTCAGTAGAAGTGGGTTAGAAGACTGATGAGTTGTACTGCAGTTTGAAGGGTGGCATTTCAAACAGTCTTGTGTAACTTAAGAGCAGGCAGTGTGGCATTGTGGGTAAGGCTCTGAACTTCAAACCCTGAGGTGGTCAGTTCAGGTCCTGCTACTGACCCTGTGTGACCCTCCGCAGGTCACTTCACCTGCCTGTGTGCCAACTGGAAAACAAAAGAAGGGAAACCAGTTCTCAGTATCTCAAAATGCCCTGGATAAAGGGGTCTGCCAAATAAGTAAATTGATTTGAGCAATTGGGAAACTAACAAAATATTTTGATAAAATCAACAGCTAAAAATAATTTAAATTTATTTTAATCTAAAATACTTCAATTATTACATAAAAATACCTATGTGGGGAAAGGTTATGTATGTAAGTTATTTAATGTACCAAACTAAAAGTGTCTGCTTATGAACAGTTGCTAATTTCAGGATGTCTTTATTAATATTATAGTTACACGTCAATCTTCTTTTTCTTCTTTTGGCTGCTCCTGTTAGGGGTCACCACAACGGATCATCTTCTTCCTTATCTTTCTGTCCTCTGCATCTTGCTCTGTTACACCTATCACCTGCATGTCCTCTCACCACGTCCATAAACGTTTGATTAGGCCTTCCTCTTCTCCTCTTGCCTGGCAGCTCTATCCTTAACATCCTTCTCCCAATATATCCCTCATCTCTCCTCTGCACATGTCCAATCCAACACAATCTCGCCTCTCTGACTTTGTCTCCCAACCGTCCAGCTTGAGCTGACCCTCTAATGTCATCATTTCTAATCCTGTCCATCCTCGTCACACCCAATGCAAATCTTAGCATCTTTAACTCTGCCACCTCCAGCTCTGTCTCCTGCTTTCTAGTCAGTGCCACCGTCTCCAACCCATATAACACAGCTGGTCTCACTACCATCCTGTAGACCTTCTCTTTCACTCTTGCTGATACCTGTCTGTCACTGATCACTGCTGACACTCTTCTCCACCCACTCCACCCTGCCTGCACTCTCTTCTACACCTTTCTTCCACAATCCCCATTACTCTGTTCTGTTGATCCCAGGCATTTAAACTCATCCACCTTCGCCAACTCCACTCCTTGCATCCTCACAATTCCACTAACCTCCCTCTCATTTACACACATGTATTCTGTCTTGTTCCTAATGACCTTCCTTCATATCCAGGGCCTTCTCCACCTGCTCTCTACTACCACTACAGATCACAGTGTCATCAGCAAACATCACAGTCCACGGGGACTCCTGTCTAATCTCGTCTGTCAACCTGTCCATCACCACTGCAAATAAGAAAGGGCTCAGAGCCGATCCTTGATGTAATCCCACCTCATGTCACTCCTACCGCAGATCTCACCACTGTCACACTTCCCTCGTACATATCCTGTACAACTCTTACGTACTTCTCTGCCACTCCCGACTTCCTCATACAATACCACAGCTCCTCTCTCCTCACCCTGTCATATGCTTTCTCCAGGTCCACAAAGACGCAATGCAACTCCTTCTGGACTTCTCTAAACTTCTCCATCAACATCCTCAGAGAAAACATTGCATCTGTGGTGCTCTTTCTTGGCATGAAACAACCCTGCTGCTCACTCATCATCACCTCACTTCTTAACTGAGCTTCCACTACTCTTTACCATAACTTCATGCTGTGGCTCATCAATTTTATTCCCCTGTAGTTACTGCAGTCCTGCACATCCCCCTTATTCTTAAATATCAGCACCAGTACATTTCTTCTCCACTCCTCATCATCCTCTCACTTTCCAAGATTCCATTAAACAATCTGGTTAAAAACTCCACTGCCATCTCTCCTAAACATCAATAAGAAGTGTATACCATGCATTTTAGAAAATAACAAATTTAAATTAAAATTCCAGACAGATTAAGGGTTAGAAAGAAATTGACTTATCTAGCTAATTTTAAAAAGTGTAATTCAATGTAGAAAACTCCTGTAAATTGAAACTGCCAGTGTCAGTGGAAATCCCAATCACTGAATCCTTCATGAGGGCCACGTAAAGAGACACAAAAGTCAGTCTGGAGATTTGTATCCAGCAGGGGGCGCTAGCTTCCTTGTTGGAATGAGTTCTTTTGTAATTGTGGCATGTTACATAACCCAAAGCTAAATAGATTTGATATTAAAAGGCGATACCTCTCCCTTAATGATACGGCGGTAAGATATCACATAGGAGAAATAGCTTAACTTTCTTTAATGACGGTTTACGCTGCATAACAGACGAAGGAAGCCATGAAAAGGACCCAGTTCGGGAGTGGGGGCCCAATGTGTAGAGTCTGCCATTTTTGTCGGTGCGTTGGAAGGATTTTCCAGATCGTATGACATTATCTCCCATTCGTCCGTCGGCTTCAAAGATGTGCCGGGCAGTGTTCCAAGGGTTAATACTCTGTTTTTCATGTGCAGGCCACAACTTAGGTAAATCATGACAGACTCTGACAGACAAAAATAGTATACAACAGTTCTCAGTCTGACTGCCCATTTCACAGTTGTCCCTAACTGTCTTGTCTTAAAATGCTTGCCTGTGTGCTAAATCTGGCTTAGTGTTAGCTGTGCATGTCAGTAGAAAGAAAAGTAGATTTATAAAATATTTTTGTATAGAGCACAGTGACATATCTCTATATATAATCTTCATTTGGATCTTGATCTTTGTTTGTCCGCGAATGAATTAGAAGAAGAAGCACTAGATGGCAGTAGAGAGACAGCTAAAACATAGGCATTGCATTAAGAATCTCCTCCAGGCTTATACTACTGAAGATTGTAGTACTCTAGTCACACCTCAAAACACAGACATTCCAACTAAACAAATTGTTGTGTTTTAAATTAACTAAAGAGATCGTCATTTAGATCTTGATCTTTGTTTGTCCGCGAATTCCACGCATGCGTAGACCACCTTCCAGTTTAGTATGTTGTTGTTACTCACGGATGTCAACAATGTGCCGGAATAACGAAAGGGGTGGTGGACAGTGTTACGCTGGTTAGCTCCTGAGGCCTAGTTAGAGAATGAGATTGCAGAAGATAAAAGGTACGTGCCTATGTAACATATCAATGAAAGAAAGACAGTGGGTAAAATGAATGACAATGTAACAGCACGTTCCGGAAATTATTATTGTTACGTTGTAGCCGGCGAGTGCTGCGCGTCTCACAGTTGTACCGTGGCTTGCTCACATGTCAGTGAAGTGATCCCTATTTATGCTTTAAAGAGCCTGGATACCTATTTGTCCCCCTTTTATAACCATTGCTCCGTGTATATTGCCTTACTCTTTGGATTGCCACAAAGCAACCTGCGAGATTGGAGAAAATTTGAGAAGAGATCCGAGTCGTAATTATGTGGTGGTGTAGAAGCATTTCTGCTTCTGTCCATTCACAGTCCGTCTCGTTTTCACGACGCTGTCATTTCCTCTCACGATCTCTTCTCAACCTTTCTCCAATCTCGCAATCAATGCCCTTTAATTTTAGGGGGATACTTTAATAATGTGTTAAATAAGGAGGTAGACAGGTTACCCACTAAAATTTGATTCTGCACACGTTTAACTCAAAGTATTAATGGAGAAGCTTCATGTCTGGAGACATGGAGTATTCATTTATTATTGCTTATTATTTGGCTTAACACTTTTATTCAAGTTGACTTACAACATTTCAGATACAGCTGGTTTTTGTTTCTTTTGATTTGAGCACAGCCAGGTGACGAGACCTGCTCAGGCCACACAGGATCAGTGGTGGGATTTGACCCCACAGCCTCAGGATTTAAACTCCAAAGAATCACCACATAGGCCACACTGCTGGACAAAACCAAACTGATTTTTTTTTTCCTCCATTTTACCAAACTCATTTTTCATTTTCTGATGGTGTTTTGTAGCCATAAATATGAACTAGAAACACAATGACCCGGTTAATGGTTAGGACCACAACAATGAAGTGTTTACCAGGATCAGTGTAGTTAGTTATTACGTCTCCATTAAAGTTATTCTTTAAGATACACCCATAGATCCATTATTTATGAACCATCCATAATGTTGACATTTCCATATGCTTCATGGACCCATTTTGAATCTCTTTGCATACAACAGCAGAGCTTTGTAGCTGCTCCTGAACGTTTTCTCCTGGTACAGATGAGACCACGCTCTGACTGATGTTTAAAGAGTATTTATTTGCTCTCTCTCTCTTTCTCCGCTCTCAAACACTGTGAAAAACTAAAATACAATAAAACTAGTAAATTAAACAATTAATGAATTGCGCAGGTGTCAGGATAACAAATTAACATTACCGTGTGCGCCTTCTGACCAGAAATTCAGGAATCTCTGTTACAGTCTCTCTGCTTCTTCTCTTCTTACTATCTTATTAAAACTAAACAGCTCAGCGTTCATTAAGCATGTCACTATGTGCATTTCCGCTCCACCTCTGACCTTATCATGTGACCACTGCGCCCTTCCGTTCAGACCAACTTGCAAACTTATATACAAATACATTGATTATAATATAAATAAAATTACAATTAGAAAAGTAAATATTATCAACAATACGATTGCACAATTATTATTATATACAACAATTTACAAAATATATTTTACAAATTTAAACATCAAATCTACATATACATATATATATATATATATACACACATTTTGCGACAGCTACACTGCCACCAAAATTACAAAGATTTATGTTAACCATATTCAAACAGAATTTAATAAATCCTGTAATTTTCCTTTTAAACCCTTTAAGCCAAAAATTAATCTTACATCTTGTATGTTACCTCAGACTCAAACTTGCGAATGATACCATAATTTACATCTCTAATACATCCGTTTTAGTATTATCTGCATAGTAATTTAGGAATCACTCTCTACTAATACAACTAATTTGTGAACTGGTAGTTCTAGAAAGGATAATTGCATCTGACGTTCACCTTGCTTTCCTAAATCCCTTTGTCCTATTTGAATTTTAACCTTTCGTACTAAGCCATCATCATCTTCACTTGTTTCTATGACTCTGGCAAGTTTCCACTCATTTCTGGGAATATTGTCCTCCTTGACAATTACTACATCCCCAACTCGTACATTTCTTTTGGGTGTATGCCACTGTTGTCTAAGGCTTAGGTTGGTCAGGTATTCCTTGCGCCATCTGCTCCAGAACTGTTCTGACAAGTATTGCACTTTACGCCACCTTTTCTTGGCATACAAATCTTCTCTGACAAACTTGCCAGGAGGTGGAAGAGGCACAGAGGTCTTCATTGTGAGCAAATGATTGGGTGTTAAAGGCTCAACACTTTTAGGATCATTAATTGTATTCATAGTGAGTGGGCGATTGTTCACAATCGACATGGCTTCATAGAAAAATGTCCTCAGTGAAGAGTCATCTAGTCTTCCTGCAGCTTGTGTCAGGACAGAGCTCATTACACTTCTAACTGTTCGTATTTGGCGTTCCCAAACTCCTCCCATGTGACTTGCCTCGGGAACATTCATTAGAAAGTCACACTGATTTCTTGCAAGATAAGCTGTGATTCTTTCCTTGTCTAACTCCAACAGAGCTTTCCCCAGCTCATTCCTTGCTCCAAGGAAATTCGTACCTTGGTCTGATCGAATCTGCCTTACTGTTCCTCTAATTGCTATAAAGCATTTTAAAGCATTTAAAAACGCATCGGTTGTGAGATCTTCTACCATTTCTATGTGAATGGCTCTAGAGCTTAAGCATGTGAACAACAGACCATATCTCTTGAATTCTTACGCCCTTGTCTTGTATGGAAGGGTCCAAAACAGTCAATTCCTACATATGAGAATGGAGGAGAAGGTTCGACTCGATCAGCAGGCAGGTCTGCCATGCGTTGCCCTTCATTCTGTCTTTGTGTCTTTCTGCAAGTGACACAATATTTAATGTGCTTGGCCACTACCTTACTGGCACCTATTATCCAATATCCACTTGCTCTAAGTTCATTTAGTGTTTGCCCTCTGCCTTGGTGCTGAGTTTTCTTGTGGCAGTGATCAAGTATTAATTGCGTAATAATACCATCCTTAGGAAGAATTACTGGATGTTTCAAGTCAAATGATGTGGAAGATTTTCTCAATCGACCTCCAACCCTGAGCAGTCCATTTTCAAGGAATGGGTCAAGTTGGAACATCTTGTGAGTTTTTGATAACTTAGCAGATTTTAGACTGAAACACTTCAACTCCTCTTCAAAGGCTTCCCTTTGTGCTGCCTTTATGAGTACAAAGGCGGCTATTCTTCGTTCTTCTACACTAATGGGTCCCGTTTGGTTTTTATTTGCCAGCCTTAGAATTCTAGCAACAACATTAAGAGCTGCATTCCAATCTGAGAATCTTGAGAACCTTTCAAGAAAACTTTCTCTTTCAGAAACATCAGACTTCAAGACCCTTACCTCTGGGTCACCTATAAGTAGCTCTGGGGATCCTAGGCTTGTTACAATCTCCCGTTCCCATAAGAATTTAGGTCCTGTGAACCAATGCGAAGCAATCAAGTCTGCCACCTTAACACCCCTAGAGGCTTGATCTGCTGGATTTTGACTTGTTTCAACATAGAACCATTGACTTGGATCTGTTTTGTCTCTTATTTTCTGAACACGATTAGCTACAAAAACATGGAAGCGCCGAGCTTCATTTTTGATATACCCAAGCACTACCTGCGAATCTGTCCAGAAGAATTCCTGATCTATCTTCAATTCTAGCTCCTCTCTAAGGATGCTACTCACTGCAGCAGAAACTGTAGCTGCAGTCAGCTCAAGGCGAGGTATGGTAACGACCTTTATGGGTGCCACTCTGGCCTTACCCATGATCAGAGTACAGTGAACTTGTTTGTCAGTCACAATCCTAATATATGAACACTGACCATAACCATTATTGCTAGCATCTGAAAAGTGATGTAACTCAATTTTTTGGATTATGCCAAGATTCTCAGGAAAGAGACATCCTTTTATGCAAATTTTTTGAAGGTTTTTCAAGTCATAAAGCCACGCCTCCCACTTTGGCCTTAGTTCAGGGGAAAGAGGTTCATCCCATCCTACACCCCGTTTGCACATCTCTTGAAATATTCTTTTCCCAGTCAAGATATAGGGAGAAAGAAACCCTAATGGATCATACACACTTGCAACCATTGATAGTATTCCTCGCCGTGTGGCTGCCCTTTCATCGACAATGACATTGAATGTAAATGCATCAGCTTCAGCATTCCACTTTACTCCGAGTACACTTTGCACTGGAAGCTCATTATAATTCAGGTCTACATCTTTCACTGAACTGGCACATTCACTGTTTGGAACTGCATTCAAAACATCTCTGTTATTAGACACAAATTTGTGTAAACGTAATTTTCCTTTAGCACATACCTCCCGTGCTTCCTTAATCAGTTGCTTGGCCTTCTGAACAGAGTCAATGCTGGCAAGTCCATCATCAACATAGAAATTTTTTCGGATGAAACTTGCTGCCAATGGGTAGTCCTTTTCATACTTATTGGCAAGGTACTTCATGCCATAGTTAGCACATCCTGGAGATGATGCTGCCCCAAAAATATGCACTCTCATTCGATATTCCTTGGGTTTCATTTGTGTGTTCCCATTTTCCCACCACAAGAACCTCAGAAAATCCCGATCTTCTACGTTGACATGGAAACGGTGGAACATTTTTTGCACGTCACAAATAATTGCAATTCGGTGCTGCCGAAATCTACAAAGAACTCCAGTCAAGGCATTAGTTAAGTCAGGTCCTGTAAGAAGGTGGTCATTTAGAGAGTTACCTTCAAATTTTGCAGAGCAGTCAAATACGACTCTAATTTTCTCTGGCTTTCTAAGATGATACACCCCATGGTGTGGAATGTACCATGTGTTACCCTCCTTTGATGTGGCAGTTACTTCTTCTGCATCACCATCGTTCAAGACACCATTCATGAATTTCACATAATCCTCTTTGTACTTGGGACTTTTCTCCAGTTTTCTTTTTAAATGCCTCAAACGTATTTCAGCCATCTGCTTACTTTTAGGCAGCAGAGAACACTCTTTGAAGGGTAGAGGCATTTCAAGACGTCCTTCTTCATTGTGGTGAATTTTATCATTTAAGAGGTTTAGAAATTGGATATCTTCTTGAGATATTTTCTGTCCTCTGGGCTCCGTGTCCAAGAAATCAGTTTCTAGAGCCTTAATCACAGTTGCAGGTATAACAAACGGTAATTCCTTTACAGAGATGCGGTGACAAAATCCTTTCACCTTCCTTGGGTTTATACAAGGTGTTATGGTTCCTACTATACTCCAGCCTAGTTCAGTCTCGACTGCATATGGCTCATAAATCCCCCCGATATCACTTGTTTCGGTTTCAGGGCTCTCGCACAGTCATAGCCAATTAAAAGACCTGCAGGACAGTTCAACAGATCTGGCATTTTTTCTGCCACACTGAGAAGATGGGTCAAACCTTTCACTGTTTCACGAGTAGGGATGCTACTTTGTTCTAGTGGGATGTATTCTCGTGTATATACAGGTGGTAGTACAATGTACTCTTGTGAAAAGTACCCTCTCACTCTTAGTCCAACTGCTCTTTGACAATTAACTATTGAACTTTTGTCAGTCATTGTTGACAGCTTTAATCTAACAGGTTCTGTGTCTGCTTGAATTTTCTCACAAACTCCTCTTCTAACTGCTTGTTCTTGCGGCATCTAATAACCAGCTCGCAAAATAAAACAAAATAAATAAAAACAAACACAAAAGCACCAGACATTATGATATAGACTTATAATTTGCACCAATGTGTTTTCTAAATTCTATCACACCCATATATGCGGGAAGTGAGCGCGAGGGCCCTCGGTGCGCCTGCTTGCTTCTGTGCTGAAGTCTCACACACAACCTGTCGAAAGGGGAGGGTGGTGGGGTGCTTCCAAATAAAGCACATTTCATTCATAATATTGTCAATCCAAGCCCATTATTTCACAATTAATTTTTCCTGGGTTGTGTACTAGAGGGGGTGTTCGCCCAGGGCACCAAACAGACTAGGACCATCCCTGGGGACCAATCTCCACTTAGACAGGACCACTGAAGCTGTCAGTCAGCTTCTTAATATTTGTAATGGCTGTCAATTGTGACTCGATACGTGTTTGTGCTGAATGTGCTCTCTTCAACAACAACAACAACCTTTATTTCTATAGCACATTTTCATACAAATAATGTGGCTCAAAGTTTTTTACATGATGAAGAAAGAGAAAAAAGGACAAAGTAAGATTTAAAAAAGAGAGTACACTAATTAACATTCAGTGTCCATTTCAGTTGGTCTCACTGTAATTGAGGTGTGTCATATCAGTACATCACTGGCCAGGTCTCTTCAAAATGGTGGTCTTATTTTAGGTCCAGGCTTTCATCTTTTCTGACTTGACTTTAAGAAACCTGTGCTGCTAGTATGAAGTGATTCAAAATAAAAGATCCTGAATTTGTAAACATTTTCTCTTCATTTCTTTGCTTGTCTCAGTTGGTTGGACTTTGTCCTTTACTCAATATCTGTTAGGATCTTCTTAAGCAAACACTGAGGATTCACAGCATTTCAAATGTCACATAAAAACTATGGTAGTTTTGTTTGTTAAAAAAATGCTTGTTATTTTTGATGAATTTATGAAGTCATTATTTCACTTTTATTTTGACAGATACAACGAGCCCACTTGCCAATTCCCATGGCCATGCAGTGTGGTGTATAATGGCCTCCACGCCAGGGATGACCAATTTAATATGACAAGAGAAGAGAAGAAGAGTTTCACACAGAGTATGGCCTCCGGCAAAGAAGATGACACGTTTGAAAGACTGGAACATATTAAACAAGAGGACTGTGGATGGGGTTCACAAGTGGATTTGTGTGTGAAGGTGGAAGACTGCGAAGGAAGAATTTGTGGATTTAAAGGAGTCCAAGGGGGTGACTTTGGACTTTCAAACTGAACATTCTGAACATTCAGGAATAGTTTCAAGCAGGATATTTGTGAAGAATCCCATTCTAGTATAGAGCCCACTAATGTGGGACAAGTGGCTACACAGCAGAATTCTGCAGAAGTTACATCAGAGTTATCAGAATTTGAAGAGAAAGTAATGGATGGAAATGGGAGAGAAGGTGAAGAACATCAGCCATTTGGAAGTGTTGGAATAAGTAAGTAATGTGGTTAAATACAAAAGAAAGTGAAAACTACACATTTGAATGAATCTTAATAGAGACCACCTGCTTGGTGATCTGCCTTTCCCAACATAAAGCTCTGATTTTAGCTGTGAAACATTGCAGATCAATATGTGTAACCAAACAAAAGAATCGTGTCTTGCTAAGCAATTTGCATTTTCTCAGTTATGCTCGGTTAAGAGGCAAGTGAGACCAGAAAAAACTAAAGTGTTCCCTCTAATACGACCTGCTAGAGTTATTTTACTTATATTTTTAGGTTTCTAGAATGTTCTAGTACTCCCAGCTTTGCAAGTTATGTTTTGATTGGCTGAGTCACATTTAAGTTATCACATTCACAGACAGACATTTATTCTGGTAGTTGCTTCCTCAAGCTTGTGAGTCTGTAGCTCACAACACTTTCATTACAGTGTGTTTTGTGTAATATGAACCTACAGAATGTGAGGGGAAAAGGTAAATGACTCAGGATGCACGTAGGACTATAGCACACATGTAACATATCATGATATTATCACAGTAAAGATTATGAAACAAAGCTTGGTCAAGAGGACAGCAGCACTGAAAAAATAGGCTTAGAAAGAGCAGTGAAAATCAGAAGGAGTTAGAGGGCAACAGTGACCACTGGGCATGGAGGGGCTTAAACTTGAGTTTGTCTAAATTCTCATGAAAGCCACACTTTGTCACCTCCACTTGTCAGATCTCATTCTTATCCACATCTTGATATATCAGACACGTTTTTAAGATGTAGGAGAAAGATAGCGACATTGAATAGACACCAGGAGAACATGCTGAGTCAAATCATAGAGAAAAGAGAAGGAATGGAGCCTCATTGTGATGCAACATAAGTAAGAAAAGTGCATCCCATTGGTTTTTATTCATTTTAAACCATTTAACTAAAATCTTTGTTTCATTTCAGACTTGGATGGAAACGGCACCTTCTCCCCATCTTCATTTGTTCAGACCTCTCCTCAGTGCAGACTGCAACATAAAGAGGACAAGGAGAAGATGAAGAAATCAACAAGAGGATCAGAGAATTTGACAGCAGCCTCTTTGCAGTGCACTTCTCTTCCCGTTGTGAGGCTAATGAGGCTAAACGCCTTTAACACTAAAACACAAGATGTTCATGATACAGACCAGGAGGACTTTTCTTCAAAAAAACAATTAAAATCTAAATATGACAGTAAAGAGAAGTTGAATCATATGAGAGCAAATCGATATGGCTGTTCTGAATGTGGCAAAATATTCACTTCCAATAGCCATCTCCATAGACATAACAGAATTCACACTGGAGAAAGACCGTATGGCTGTTCTGAATGTGGCAAAAGATTCACCAACAATTTCACTCTTCTCAGGCACACAAGAATTCATACTGGAGAGAAGCCATATTGCTGCTCTGAATGTGGTAAAAGTTTTTCCCATAACTGGAGTCTCCTAACATATTCAAGAGTACATACTGGAGAAAACCGCTATGGCTGTTCTGATTGTGGCAAAAAGTACACCAACAACAGTGATCTTCAGATCCACATACGAATTCATACCACAGAGAAGCCATACATCTGTACTGAGTGTGGTTAAAGATTCACCTCTAATAAAGCACTTCAGACACACGTGAGAACTCACACAGGAGAGAAACCATATTACTGTTCTGAATGTGGGAAACAATTCTGTGATCGTAGCTCTTTTAAGAGGCACATAAGAATTCATACTGGAGAGAAGCCATATTGCTGTTCTGAATGTAGTAGAAGATTTACCTCTAAATGCAAAGTTAAGAACCACCAGAGGATTCATACTGGAGAGAAGCCATATTGCTGTTCTGTATGTGGCAAACGATTCTCTGATGGCAGTACTCTTAAGTGGCACATAAGAATTCATACTGGAGAAATGCCATATTGCTGTTCTAAATGTGGCAAACAGTTCACTTTTAGTAGCAATCTTCGGCATCATGCAAGAAAACATACTGAAAGAAAGCCATGTTGTTGTTCTGAGTGTGATAAACGATTCTCTGATGGTTGCTGTCTTAATAGGCTCAAAAGAATTCACACTGGAGAGAAGAAAAAATACAACTTGCCGGTTCCACAGATGGATTAGGACCACACTACTGACAGAAGAGGAGAAAATGAGGAGGTGTCAGTCAGTTGGGACAGACCAATGACCAGAGTCAGCAGACAGAAAATTAGATACAAGTAACGCAGACACAGTCGTCAAAGACAGTCTGACAGAGCATGGGTGCTTGATGTTTCATTCCAATGTGATTACTAAATGCTCGGTACGTGTGGAAGAAATTTACTGGCACTCCCCGCACTGGGTGCCTCTTATAGTGAATAAAACGCAGCCAGAAGAAAAGCTTCAGTTATTCTACTTTATTATCTAAGTCTTACAAGAGGTAACCCTTAAAGGAGCACAAACACCTTATTAGCAAGTGTTACAAAAGGAGGGATGCCTGTCGGGCTCTAGTTATACACTTCATTAAATTGGTCACAATTCCAAAGGAATTCACTGCATAATCAGAAAACTTTTAACATGATTGGTTACATCCAGTAGCTAATGGAATGTGACATAACCTTAATCTGATTGGCAGTCCTGTTAACTTAGGAATACGTGACTTTTAGGTGTGTTAAAAGTACACGGACCACTTCATGTCCATTCCATTCTGAACCATCCATCCATTATCCAACCCACTATATCCTAACTACAGAGTCACGGGGGTCTGCTGGAGCCAATCCCAGCCAGCACAGGGTGCAAGGCAGGAAACAAACCCCTGGCAGGGCACCAGCCCACTGCAGATTCTGAACCATGTTTCTTTATTTTCCTTCTTAGTTAATAGGCAGGAAACTTTACCTGAGCAGCACTCTTTAAAAGATTACCCTTTTCTTATACCAAGGCTTATTTTGTTTTGTTTTTTTTTTTGCCATAAACTTACTTAAAAATGCCTTTTCTTAATAACTCAAAACCTTCTTCTTCTTCTAGCAGCTGCTTCCGTTAGGGTTTGCCACAGCAGATCATCTTCTTCCATATCTTCCTGTCCTCATCATCTTGCTCTGTCACCCCCACCACCTGCATGTCCTCTCTCACCACATCTATAAACCTTCTCTTAGGCCTTCCTCTTTTCCTCTTCCCTGGCAGCTCTATCCTTAACATCTTTTTCCCAATATACCTAGCATCTCTCCTCTGCAATTGTCCAAACCAACGCAATCTCGCCTCTTTATCATAGTGAATATTAAAGTAATGGATTCAGCCTTTAAGCATAAGCTCAGAAGAATATGAGACTTAAACACAAACCCAGCAGATAATAAAGCTGGATTCCTTTTAACAGATTACCCAAATCATGTACATCGATCCAAGGTTCAAATTCAGCTTCTACACGTGAAAGACAAAAAATAACCAAGTATCACAGTATTGTGAGCTGAGTCAGCTGCAAAATAAAATCGCCAAGATTGTGCCAGTGGTGCTTGGATCAACAGGCTTTATCAAAATCAATTTCCAGGCCTCTCTGGATGCCTTACCGATTACTTTCACTCCGTATGAACTTCAGAAGGATGCACTAGTAGGGACAATGCAAGAACTACACTGAGCCCTGGCAGCAAATCTAAGAGAACTGAAACAGTAGGAGTGCAAGAATCACCGCAGAAGAACAACTCTTCAATGAAGACTCGAGAGTGAGGTTCACTCCTCTCATAATAAGTAAGCAAACTAAACCAGTGCTGAGAAATGAACCCCCAAGAAAAGATTATTTGAAAACAAATTCTGAAATAAACTCTCAAGTGCAAACAGAGACACTCAGGGAATGCTCATCACTCAGAATTGGAATATATTTAAAAGTAACCGATTCTCACATAAAGATATGCTAATAATAAAGGGGAGACGTTTGGAAAGAAGAATCAAAGGGGGGATCGAGGTACAGCAGACTGAGAGTGACTGAGAACCTGTGTGTCACACAAACTGTCCAAGGACAACAAGTGACGTTGACTCCAAATATTCAGAACATCCAAAAATCATAAAATCATCAAAAACACAAACAGGATCTCGACAGAACTTTAAAAAGAAGGCGGCATCTAAAGATCATACCCTAAAAGGAAACGGAAAAGACTCCATTAATACAGGACAAAGAAATTAAGGAACTCGAGGAAGAGCTGCTGGATCTTGTTGATGTGAGACAAACACAAAGAGCTCTGTAGAAGAGAGAAGTGACCAAGAATATCATGAAACAACAACACCACACACATGTAGTATTATAGGGGAGGACAACATAACAGACATAAAGCAAAGCCAACAGCAGACGACGGACATCACAACAGTCAGCAGATCAGATCCTGTGCAGCAAAACTCATCAGCCTTAACTAACAGCAGAGCAGAGGAATATCAGGGGAGGAAAAAGCAGCAAAACGAGAAACAACATTCAGCCACCGATGATGAGATGAGAATTGAGTGTTAACAACAAAACTCAGACGGAAGGAAGCCGTGTTTTTCTAGTTATGAGATACTTTTGACTTTTAGTTTCTATTTAGTTTTTGAATTTGAACTAACACTAATTTCTAGTGTTCATTTTTCCCCATTTTCTAATTTTAGTTTTTTTTTTTATTTAGTTTGTTTTTCAGTAATTAACTTTTAGTTTTTAATTTTATTATAATTTTTTTTTTTACTACTTACCATAAATGTCCACATGGACGCCGTTTTTCCAAGTATAAACACACCAGTTCCTTTAGAGTTGTCAAGTTGTGTGTCATTCCTGTTGTTCTTGTCACCTTAATCCATACAAAGTGACCCTCTGTGACAGAACTCCAGTGTCCCCTGATGAGGTGACAGTTCAAGGTCTCCGGTGTAACCCCAAAATACAAGAATTAAATACCAAGTGTGCTCGGCTGGCATCTGTTACTTTAACTGCAGCAAGTTTAAGACAATGCTTACTTATGTCATTCCAAAAGTGTTTTTGTTTTTTGACATTCTCTTTGTGATCAGTAAGCCCACCACACACTTATACTCTTATTTTAAATTTATTTTTGATATCTTCTGATGCAGATTGTATGTCCTCTACCCACTTCAGAACTTTGAAAGTTTGTTCTTTTTCCAGGGACTTCTTACTTTTTGAAATGCTGTTCAGAAGTCAGAAGTTATTCATCCATCCATTTTCTACCACTTATCTGTAGTCTGGCTGCAGGGAGCAATAGTCTTAGCAGTGAGGCCCAGACATTCTTTTCCCAGACACACTTGCCAGCTCACACTGTTGGGTCCAAAGGCATTCCCAGGCCATCTGTGAGATATAATCCTGGGTCTTCCCCAGGGTCTCCTCACAACTCTTTCGCATTCAGATTGCATTTGTATCAGAAGCCTGAACCACCTCAGTTGGCTCCTCTCGATGTGGAGGGTCAGCAGCTCTCCTATGAGCCTCTGCCAAAAGTCTGTGTTTCTCAGTCGATCTCAAAGTTTCAAGGCCTGGGCGACTTGTCATTACTGAGGAAGGCTTGAGTTCAGCTCTCTGCTAGAAGGTGCAGGAGGAGAATGTCCGGTAATCATTCCATGGTCTGAAGATGGGTGATGCAGCAGAACAAGAGCAAGTCCACCTCTGAATGGCTGAAAAAACACAACATGAAGGCTTTGGACACAATTGAGTTGTTGTGGGACCTTGAATGGGCAGTTCATAGTCCAAGACCCTGCAGTGTGGTTCAGTTGAAACAAGAGGAGGCCAATATCTCTCTTTACACTGGGATGTCAATGCCTGATCTCCTGTAACTGGACCTGTTTGACTGCAGTTGTTGCTGCTGAAGGGGGCACAATCAGATATTGAATTTGGGGGGCAATTTCTTTTTCACACGAGTGATATAGGTGTTGGTGAACTTTTTTTAACTTCAATAAATCAAATAACCAATTAAAAATGGTGTGTTTACTCAGGTTGTCTTTGTACTTTCTAAAATTTTATTGTGAATCAGAAACAATGAAGTGTTATGAAGAAGCAAAAATAAAGGAAATCAGGAAGGAGACAAATACTTTTTCAGGGCACTGTATACTCACACATTTGAGGAGGTCAACAAAATGAAACATAAAAAACATGCAGGCAAAAAAAAAAAACGTAAATGTACCAAAAACTCAAAGGCCAACCCAACTGAGCCATTGCTGAGTGGTCCTGATGGACAAATGTGACCTTCTATGGTGAGGGAGCACAGAAGGGGCTGATTCTGTTATTTCTGTTATTCTGTTATGTTTAAATGGTTGCAGAAGATGAAGCTTTGTGTGATTCACATTATCTCAAACAGGAGCTTTCTAATGGTTGACGTCATTTGACTTTCTTTGGGCAGCAGCTTGTAGTCTCAATGTGAAGAAGCGTTGTGTTGGATTTTGATGTGAAGAAGGTGCTGAATATGAACTGAAACATGAAGGAGCATATTCTGAAGTATATAGCACCATTACATACACCAGCCCAGAATATATTTACATGTATCAATGTAACATTCATCACATTTTGATGTTAATTTATACAATTTAAAACTAGAGCTTATTGTGTGTTTGTGCCTGTTTTCCTTTTTCTCTCTTGTATTTCACAATGTATAATCAGTTATTTTAGATTTACTGCTAGTCATTTGACATCACTTATGTTGGGATTATAATGTCCAATTACTTTTATATGAGTTTTCCTTCCCACACATTAATCAATATTCCTTCAATGACTGCCATCATAAAGCCTCTTGGTAACTCCCTGGCCCACGTGTACTGTCATGGTGTCCTCTTCCTCTTTTACACATTTCTCTTTAAACCCTGAATATTTCATTTTTAGTGTTATTTAGATCCTTTTACATTCCAGTTTTCTGACTTATTCTTTACACACAGTTTATGGATGTGTTTGTTTCATAATGACAGTTTTTATTTTATTTTATTATTATATTATATTATATTATTATTATGATATACGCACATTGACACCTTGAATTAGTGACAATGTCCTTTCACACATGTGACACACCAGACTCGGCCTTTGCCAGGGTTCTTGAAAGGAGAGTCTGACTGATGGCCGAGCCTCAGACTCAAGAGGAACAATGCAGACTTCCTCCTCGTCACAGAACACTGGGACAGCTTTATACCCTCACAAGGATTCTGGGGCTTCATGGGAGTCGGCCCACCCAGTCCAATGGGATTTGTGGATTTGGAAAAGACATGTGACTCTGTTCTGTAAGGTGGTATTGTAGGGGCTTCTTCAGGAGTAGGGGGTACCTGACCTGCTGTTGTGGTCTGTTCAGTCCCCGGACCAGTGGAGTGAGAGCCTGGTTCACATTGCTGGCAGTAAATCAGACTCCTTCCTGGTGGATGTGGAGCCCCACCATGGCTCTCCTCTGTCACCAATTCAGTTCATGATTTTAATGGACTTATTGAAGTGTCACATTACATGACTGTGAACATTTTTATGCTACTTTAGTGTTCAAGGTTTACTGGCTCAGAATTAGTCCTTTACATAACTGACGACTTTAACATTATGGAACACAACTTTTTTTTAGCTTATATTGTTTATTACTACAACTTTTCCTTTTGCTTTTCGCTGACAATTTTAATAACAAATGGATCATCAATAAGGAGTCATAACATCTTCAGAAGTCAAGTCAAGCAGTTTTATTGTCATAGCATCCTTACACTGCAGTGCAGTGTTTAACAGGACCGCCGCAGTGCAATATATAAAGAACAGACAAAAGATGGCGTGTGATGAGAGGTATTTCAAATCAGAAGTTTTCAACTGAACAGATTTAACAAATATCAATTATATTATTATTTATTTATTTATAATGAATTCAAACAAAATTGGGAGAAAAAGTAGAGCACATTTACACCATTTAACTTTTAAAAACACCTATTAATAACAAGACATTACGTAAAATAAATGTTATTTTACTGTATTGAATTATGTAACCTAACAAAACTCACTGTCTTTAATGGTTTATGTCAATACTAGCAAAATACCCGCGCTTCGCAGCGGAGAAGTAGTGTGTTAAAGAAGTAATGAAAAAGAAAAGGAAACATTTTAAAAATAACGTAACATGACTGTCAATATACAGTAATTGTTTTGTGAGTGTTATGAGTGTTGCTGTCAGCAAGGATTTGATTATCATTATTTCTTTCAATGTGATCGCACCCTGTTTCTGGGCCCCCCGGTGTCAGGCCGCACCTAGCGGCCAGTCTCCCCACCACTTCTGAAAGTGCTGTATAAAAAAGCGAAGCATTTTCTTCGGTTCTATCTATGATTTTAATATGAACACGCAATTAAAATATCTATCTTATCTTTGCTTTATCATTTACAGGTCCATCCTTTTCATTCTCACAGAAATTCCTCAACCAACATTGAATCAGGTTTCTCAGTGACAGACTCTGCAGTAAAAACATTCTTAGCAATGAAGCAGGTTTCTCAGAAAGAAATCAAGCAGCCCAGCTTTTAGCCGACCCCATGCGAGCAGCCCCTGCTCTCTCTCTACACACACACACACAAAGTAAAGTCAGGTATGGGAGGACTCTGTGTTTGCTTGCAAACAACTGAGCCCGCCCGCTTCGAGCACCCATCCCCTTTGAGACCATAAAGTCATGAGCTGTACTTCATTTTTAAAGTGAAGTTTAGGTTCCGGCAGGGATGATTGCATCCTTGAGCTGTGCAACTCATAGGATGACTCCCACGCCGATGAGGAATTCTTTTGAGGTCCTTCGGGGAGTAAAGAAAGGCACTTTGAAGCTGCTTATGTCATTATTTTCATCATGTCTTTTAAGGGAGTTTAGGATCATCCTTTATCTGGGCAACTCAAGGTCTGGCTGCAACAATATTCAGATCTAAATAGAGAAAAGGACGCAGGCCTGTGTGCTCTGTCTCTCTCTCTCTCTCTCTCTCTCTCAGAGTGCAGACACGGGCTGAGACAGGCCCTGCTGCAGCGTGGAGCACGATCGCCTTCACATAGTTGTGTGCTTCGAGCACCCATTCCCGCTGGGTGAGCCCCTGCGAGATTGCGCTCTTGTCAGCAGCTGTCTGTAAACTCCCATACCCCCATATGTCAGAGGGATTGAGACCGCGCAGACCCTCAGTCGATGGATCTTTTAAAGTTAAGGGATTTTTAAAGATTAGCTTGTAAAGGTTGAGATAACTGCTAGTTCAGCCCTTTAAAAATCACACATAGTTAAATAATATGCCGCAGTTCCCTTTTAAATCACGTTTGAGATGTCTAGCCTGGGCTTATTGGTGGCTGATGTCAAAAATGTTCACATATATACAGAGCTTAACCTTAGGGTTTATATTTCCAGGGTCTGTCTAAAATCAGACAAAAGACACTTACTAAAAAAGAGCAAAACCATAATTTCCTCAATTACATTGTCCTCCTGGCTGAGTAATGAACCATGTCCTGTACTTTCGAGAGGCCGGCCCATGCCTGTCATCCCTTACACTATATAGCATGTTTGGTTACTCTTTTTGTAAGTATAATATAATGAAGTATCACTACACTGGTCAAGAGAGACGGATTCCACGTTTGTTTTTGCTTAGCTCATTTCTATCACCTAGGAGCCTTTTGACAAAAGAAACCTCTCTAAATACACTTGTGCATTTCAACGGAGATTTATAAGAAAGCAGGTTTTCTACCTTATCCCAGTTTTGTACGTGCATGTAAAAGCGCAAAATTTCAATATTTTCTGTCTACTCAAAAAACTGAAATTATTTCTATTTACACAGGTGATAATTAGAAATCATTTTACTATTTTTAATTAAAAAGTTAAAAACAGAAAAGCCCAATTATGATTTTTGTTTTGTCATGGGAGGGCCCTAGGGTGACACTTTTCCCCTTTATACTCTTACGTATGTAGACCTTAAAACATATTCTTACCAAAATAGTTCATCACTTCCCAATTCCTGTAACATCAGGTAATTAGACAGAGCTCCATGACAGGCAAGAGAAGATTATAGGTCAAATACACAGTGTCATAAAATAAAATAAAGTGTGAGCACCGCGCAGACCTCTGCCCATGACGGATGGATCTTTTAAAGTTAAGTGATTTTTAAAGATTAGCTTGTAAAGTTTGAGATAACTGCTAGTTCAGCCCTTTAAAAATCACACCTAGTTAAATAATATGCAGTAGTTCCCTTTTAAATCACGTTTAAGACGTCTAACAAATCTAGCCTGGGCTGTATAATTTGTAATTATATTACTTAATATAATTTGTATAAAAATCGATCTAAAACAAGCCTTTTTTCTCTTCAAACTCACCCCACATTTTAAATACAGGTATCTTCAGCTGACCCTAAGGAAACATCTTGTGGAAGCTAGCGGCCCGCATGGCTCAGGGAGGGGCTGATGGTTCCAGCAGGGGCCGATTTCACACTTCAGCTAAATCAGGTTTCCCAGTGACGGACTCTGAGTAAAAAACAGTTTTAGCAATGAAGCTGATTTCCCCTGCGAGCAGCCCCTGCTCTCTCTACACACAGAAAGTAAAGTCAGGCTTTGCAAGCACCCCAATCGGAGGAAGGACTCTGTGAGTTCGCTTGCAAACAACTGAGCCCGACCGTTTCGAGCACCCACCCCCCGCTGGGTGACCCTCAGAGAGCTCACCGGCTGGTAGTCTCAGGAATTTGTTAGGATTATGTCATGTACAAACCTAAACTTTGATTTATCACCTTTAAAGACATGGAGCAGACTTGTGCTACAAACGCCTTGTGTCTCTTTTTAACACTTCTGCCTATAAAAGCTCTCTGTTCCTTCTGTGGCCTTGGGTTTAATAGGGGCTTGCACCCAGGCTAATGAACAAGGTCGAGATGCCGGCCCATACCTGCCGTCCCTTACACTATATAACATGTTTGGTTATTCATTTTGTATGTATAATATAATGAAGTTATTTTTAAAAGTAACCCCACACCGCACAAGAGAGACAGATTCCACGTGTGTTTTAGGATTTGCTGTGATCAGTGATTTTAGTGTTTTGCTGAGCTCATTTCTATCACCTAGGAGCCTTTGGACAAAGGAAAACTCTGTAAATACACTTGTGCGTTTAAACGGAGATTTATAAGAATGCACAGGAGGCCATAGTGAGGTGTGCTGGTTTAACTAGAGTCAGGGGATGTAAGAAGCCCTTTTTGCCCCTCCAAAGTTCATAGAACTAAAATCATGTTTTTTTTTAAATCAGCAGCTTTAGCTCGTGCTAGTGACCTCATAAATGGGAGCCAACAGCTCAGCACGCTTGTATAGCTCACAAAATAGCAGAGCTAATTACTCTTTCTTCTTAAACTAATGATCAGATATTCGGGTAATTCTTAATGAAACACTAAAGCTAGTGAACAAAATAAATGTTCAGTACCCAAGTAAAATGACCGGTTGCTTTAACATGAAAATAAAGCATCTAAAAGCATCTTTATAAAGGTCAGATTGTAAAACATTATAAGAAAAATCTTTGTTTCCAAAAGAGTTCTGCCCATTTTTTCCAACAGTTTTCCTGACTGATCTTTGGAAGCATCAGTGCCTTTCTGATCACATCCACCCCAAACATAGCATAGGACTTAATTTCTGTACTCCTTTTAAATGATAATAGCCAGTATAAAGTCCCTAAAGGAACTGGAGACATCTGATATCTTCTGTCATATATGTTTTCTTGCCAGCTCAAATCATTCAGATTCTGCTTACAACACAAATGTATGATTATTTTTTCTCAAATGGCCAGTTCTTTGGCCTGCTAATCATGAAAAAATCAGATTTTATTCTCATGACACTTTATTTGCATATTTTTATTATACCTACTTAACTTGTATCAACATTTATCTATCTCTATATTTATTTTTCTGTATCAGAAGGTAGTTTAAGTTAATTTGTTTTGGGTTCAATAGATGTATTTTTCATATTTTCGACTCTTGTTTTCTTTTTTTCACATCTTCGAGCCCCCTTTTTGTTACTTTGCGCCCCCTAGCGTGGTCAGCCCACAGTTTGAGAGTCACTGTGTAGGGTTTTATTTTGTAAAACACTCTGCGGCATTCCAAGCTAAGTTAGATTCCCTTGTTTATTCAGCTGTCCATCGGTGTTCCATTTTTGTTATAAATTGTATTTAGCCTCTCTTTATTTACTAAACATTTTATATGATGAATGGAAAACAGTTATCTTGTTCAGGCTTTAATTTAAAACAGCATTTTCATCATCAGGTTATAACCACTTTGGTACTCAGGGGGCTTTGTATAATACAGCGTTTTAGAAATTCTGTGAATGCTTGGTAATAGCCTTCCATTTTACAGCAGTTATGAACCCCTGGAAATAAGAACGGTTATAGGAGGTTATAGGAGCCTATACACTGCAGGGCTGATGATGATTAGGCTTTGGGCACGTTACACCAATCAGGATGGAAAATTTTAGTGAATAGTTACATCATATCTATTATATGCGTTAGCACAAGAATTACAATTTTACTAAAACTGTGAGGTTTTATTCTTTCTTTTAGGTAGTCCAGGTGACATAGGACAGCTGTCATTGAAAACTGCTTTTCCCCTCTGTTTGTGAAAAAGCATCCTTGGTTTTAGTAGCATTCAGGGTCAAGGGACGTAAGTTTGAACTGTGATTCCAAGAGTCAACAAGTGTCTGCAATCTTCTTGAATACGAGTCCAAGGACCTGGGTTTGTGCAGGGATCATAGTCACGGGCAGAGTTACGCTAGACATTATTATTCCAAAATGAAACATTGACTCGCTCATATCACAAAGATAAGACAGGAAAAACTAAAATGTACAAATACTAAGTCACAGAGGAGATTAAAAAACATCTTAAGACCGGATCAACAAGGGATCACATCAAGCTCACCGCACACTAGCTAAACTGTCATCTATGTAGGCAGTTCCACGGGATTGCAAAGAGTTGGGGGACACATTATTGAACATCGGCTAGTATGAGGCTAATTAACATGAGCCGGTTATTGTTAGAATCTTACCTGGCACTAAAAGTCAGGCTTGTGTTCCTCCTGATTCAGGAAGAACATTAAATATTGGAGTTTAGAATATGAACTAGACTGATAAGGACATTTGTGCCAAAATAAATAAATAAAGTAAATAACCACATGAAAAAGTGGAGTGATTACAATTTGAAAAACTGCCGTGATGTATCAAAACATTTGAAATAAATAATAAGCTTTTTTGACATGCGCAGTCCGGAATAGTCTGAATGTGTCTTAAAGAGTTCATTTTAAATAAAACTTAAAAAGGCAAATTAAAAATATTAAATCTGAATAAAACACAGCAGTATCATTTAATGATATCAATTAGGGTTAAGTATTATCAAGCACCGGGATCTATTTAGAAGGTTTATTTAATTTAGTCATAAATAAAATGATTGTTGGCATTTTGCTTTGAAATGAACAATAGTCTGATAGAGCTTTAAGAATTAGAATGTAAGACAAACCTCTACACTCTATAACAAAATGTTGCTGTTCCAATAGGAATATCTCGGATCTCTGTTTTATTTTAACCTTTTGACAAGAAACCCCTGGTCAGGGAAATATACCACCTATATTGACAATTAACAGCACCGACATGCTAACTAAATAGATATAATCTAAGGTATTATAGAATATGTCCCTGGGCGCTAACCCCATGATTCTGACCAACTAAAGGGTCTTCACTTCATTGCCCAACTTTCTGCGGGTGCTATGGATCTTGTAATGGAGACTGCAAAAGATTCTCTAATCTTTACTCTTTAATGGTCCACATGACGGAGATCTAGCGCCTGTGTCCGCAGTGTTAACTGGTCATAGGACATGATGTTCAAAATTCACCTCGGGTTTTTCAAATGAGATAGGACGAGTGCGGCGTGTGTTCTGTATTCTCTTTACTGTATTCACTATTCACAACGACCATAACCCCGAGACCTTAGGTTTTTTATGCCGAAGTACCTTTCACTGACCCGAATAAGAGACATCCATCAAATGCTCTTGACAGTTTCCTGAACCAATCAGACCGGTGGGGCGGGAGTTCAAGTGACACTTAGTTCAAGTTCAAGTGACATTTATCGGCTAGCCTGTATTTCTCCATGAATGACACATTGTGCAGAAGTTAAAGTGGAAAAAGGGATGCAGGGCACCAGAAGTGGAAAAAGAAGGAGAAGGGAAGAAAGAAATACAAGAGGTACTTGGATTAGTTTTCCTAGTTACGTGTTTCATTACCAGCAACAGTTAGCTTGTGGGCTTAATTTGTCAGGCATCAAAACTGTGACAGAGACAGGAGTGTGGTAAAGAAGCACAGACAGCTCTTTCTGGAGAGCCCAGCACCAAATGATCTGCAGCCCAGTGGATGGATGCTGCTGCACTGACAGACAGGTGCTGAGACACATTAAATAGAATATTTCAGATTATCCTGATCACCTCCAGTTTGCTTATCATTATCACCACTCCAAAGTAAATGCCATATCCCTTGCACTTAATACCACCCTGGCACATGTGGGTAATACAAGCTGCAATGTCAAAGTCCTGTTTACAGACTACAGCTCAGCATTTAATACCCTTGGACAAGAAAAGCTGACCACCCAACTCCTCAGTTTAGGACATTTATGGATTTGACTTCCTCACTAACAGGCCTCAAAATAGGAGATTGGCAGCATGACATCCACCAAGCTCATCCTCAATGAGGTAGGGTGCTGAGCCCCCTGCTATGTTCAAAGTTGATGAAATTTACAGGTGAAGCTGCCATTTTAGAAACATCACCAACAATGATGAGAAGAGGGCTACCTGTTGATTCAGTGGTATCAGGTCAACAATCTCAAACTAAAGCAAAGCAGAGACTTCAGTAAAAAGAAAGCAGACCACACAGAGTTTGATATCGGACAGGATACAGTGGAGAGGGTAAGCGCCTTTAAAAATTTCTTGGAATGACCATCACCGATGAAATGAAATAAGCACAACACATTCAAACCCTTGTCGAGAAGGCTCTTCTTCCTAAGATGTCTAACTAGATCTTATATTTCTCCATCTGCTCTCCTGAACTTTTACAGGTGCCCAGTGGAGTCAACGCTCAATGGCTACACCACATCCTGACATGACACCTGCACAGCTCAAGAGTGTAAAGCCCTGCAGAGGGCACTGAAGGTGGCACAGGACATCAATGGCACCCAGCTGAGCTGCCTTATCTCAGGACGTACACAACACTCGCTGTTTTAGAAAGTCAAACAGGATCATTAAAGACCTCGGCCATCCTGCACAGCTGCTTTTCCTACTCATCCGTTCAGAGCCTTTGGCACTCGCACAACTTATCTAGTGAGTGACTTGTAAAGTTTCAGATTTGCATTTCATCTGTGAATTTGTCACAACACTCTGCGCCAATTTGATTAAGGTGTTCCACACTGCTAGAAGAAAACATTTTTTTGAAAGTCATGCTAAAGTATGGATACCTAAGGAAATTCATCACGATGGTGTGGCAATTTCATGATTATATGCGAGCTAAAATTCAGAATAATGGAGAAGCACAGGAGTCCTTCCCTCTCTGAAATGAAATGAAGCAGGCCCTTGTCCTGGCACTGATGCTGTTCAGCCTGATGTTCTCCACCATGTTCACTGATGCTTTAAAAGACTATAGTGTATGCATTGGCATTAGTTAGTATGCAAAAGGGAAACTGATTAACTTTACAAGGCTTCACAAAAAAGTAAGATCAGTACAGACACCATCAGAGGGCTCCATTAGATCATAACTGTGGCCTCAATGCTACTTCAAAAGCTGATAAGCAGTGTAGTGGTAATAAGTTCTCTGATAAACGGACCGACTTTAAACTTCTTTAACAATAAAAAGACTGAATAAACCATCAGCCTGCACCAGGGACACCATATGTTAAACAAAACTTTATAACCAGCAGTCAAAGGCTCACTGTGGAGATCAGGTTCATGTACCCTGGCAGCACACAGTCCCTGGGCACTGGCATTGATGATGAAGTAAACACCAGGACCACTAAAGCAAGTGTAGCCTCGGGCAGACTTCATGTAACAACTGAAACAAAAGAGGCGTAAGCCCACCGATGAAGCTGAACATGTTTAGAGTTGTAGTCCTCCTCACTTTTTTTACAACTATCAAGAAATTCAAACATTCCCAAAAATCATGCAGGTGAGAGGTCCTTCATATTAAGTTCCTTCATCTTTTCTTAACATGTTCGATATTTTGTACTTGTATTGCATTAAATAACTTTTCTAGTATTTCGTACACATGACAATAAAATTAACTTGATTTGTCATTATTAGGGTCATTTTAAACATCAGATGTCTCTAAAATCAGACACAGGCTGAGAGTTTGAAAGGGCAGCTGCTGAATTCAGGATAACAAGGCACATAAAGTTTAAAAGAGAATTCATAATGAAATCCGATCATTCACTCCACCTTTTAGAGTCTGTGCTTTACTATT
>NC_053157.1:230261316-230280325 GCF_016835505.1 Polypterus senegalus | reverse complement strand
TTAAAATAAAATGCAGAATACATCTAGGAGGGTAGAAGTTTCAGCTTTGCCTTCTTTGGTGTGTTTAGTGAACACATAACTCTTCTGATTAATACCATCTTACAATCTGAATTCACTAATTTTGTACTTTATTAATCTGTCTTGAGTTACTGAAATTGCTTTAAAACTCAAGTATTTTTTGTTGCTGCTTTGGATATTAATTGTTCTTGACATTTGTGACAGATTTCAGACATTAACTTCAAATGATCAGCCTACCCTTTCACCAACATGCCCTCTGAGGTAGATGGGAGCGTCTTCTGCCTCCTGAAGTCTCTGAGCAGCTCCTTGCTTGGCTTTACTGACATTACTGGTCAGATTGTAGCCCTGAGACCACTGAGTCAGCAGACAGACCTCTTTTCTAAGCTGTCTTGTCATCAGACCTGTGATGTTGGTGTCATCAGCAAATGTAATAATGGAGCTGGAGTCGTCTCTGGTCACACAGTCATAGGTGAACAAAGAGTGCAGGATAGTGCAAAGCACACAACCCTGCTGTTATTAAGTGGAGTCTTTAAAAGGCAAAATGAGTGTCATGCATTCCAAAAAAAGCCCAACAAGCCGGCCATAGCATGAGTGACCTGCCCAGAAGACGATCACCTCAGCTCAGTGTATCCCCAGATGTTATCTGACGGCTTCAGGCTCCAGAAATGGAAAGGTGGCAGAACAAAATGAAATGTCCAGAGATATCATAAAGCTGTTGTGATAAGTGGAGACCAGAGACGCGGAAAGGTTTGGGGCAGCCACCCGTTTATTACGGTTTCCCGGCTGCAAAAGTCGTTGAGGCATTCCAATAGTAGTTTACACAACAGAGTCCAAAACAGAACTGCCTGCCTAAGCCAAGGCAGTGAGCTTTATAGCACAGAGGGCGGAAATGATGTCGTCCTCTGGGCCGGAACTGGAAGTGACATCATCCTTGGGGCCGGAACCGGAAGTGATGTGTCCTTCCTGGCAATGGCGGCTCCTGGTGGGATTTCCCGGGTAAGACCTGCAGAGAACTCAGAAAGAGCGTCAGTGCACCCCGCCCCCCCCTGGGCAGATGTATAAACAATATTTCCTAAGCCCTTCAGCTGCTTCCCATGCACACGTGTGTGACACTGTACAAGAGGGAGGATAACCATCAGCACCCGACCCTGGGTATATTGAGGAGTTTGCTGGTCAAAAAAATAAATAAATAAATTGAATAAAAATAATAAAAAATGTATTAAGTAATAAAACACAAAAACATGAAATAAATAATTATGGTGTGCCACAGTATTACTAATGATTATTCAGTCATGATTTCCTTTATTTTAGTGCTTTGTTTCATTATTGATTGTTTTGTCCTGTTTTTAAATGTAAATGTTATTCTTAAGTGATTTAAGTCTTTTAAATCTTATTGTAATTGCTTAGAAAGTTTATTTAATTTGTATTTCTGTTATTTAGTATTCTACTCAGAGTAGATGTTGCTGCTGTGCAGCTTACCCAAGGCCTGTTTTGCAGCCCAGCAGCCCTCAGGCGTGTGCAGTGGTGTGAGACCCCCATGGCGCGTCTCGTTCAGCTCCTGTTGTTGATCTCTCTCTTTAGGGTGGGATTTTGATGTTTTCTGGTTTGCTGTTATGACCTTTGACTTTGCATTTTCCATTTTCAAAGTGTTTACCTTTTTGAAGTGTACATTGTATTTGAATATGTTTTAGCATGTTTGGGTGTAAATTAATAATAAGAATTAATGTTTTCCAAAATTGTGAACCTTTTTTGACTTCATGTAATTTATAAAATATAATAAATCTTTTGTTATTTTGAGCCAGGTGTTTTATGGTGTCCTCTCCCTTTCAGTGGTTTTGTAGGCCGTGAGCCTTTCTCGTGGTATTCAGGCTTTGTGTGAAGTGTGCAGGCCTTAAATCATAAAATGCTATTATTTGGGAGTTTTTCATCTCTGCCTCAAATTCTGGAAATGTTGACTTCTGGAATGTAACCCTAATGCTCTGAATTGTTTTCTAAATATGAACCCTTTTATAAAAGGTTTTGACATTTCATTTGTTCTTTTTTAGTGGGGTTACAACTGAACTAAAAGAAAAAAATCACATTTTCTTGTAAATAATATGACAAAATAAAAACCTTAAACCTAAAATGACTGATAAACTTGAATATGAATATGGGTTTTGATCTAAAAGGTCTGTACCTGATAATATAATACACATAATTTGATTTTGATGTTCAACATTAGGGCCTCAATGGATTTGTCCAGCAGAGATTTGTCCAGCGGTCCAGGAGAGATCTTTTAGTTTCTGTACTCAAACTTTACTGATAAACAGACAATCGTCATGTGAGGCTGTGAAAGGCAGAGGATGGTTTTGTTCTGTTTGACTGAGTGTTGATGATGACTACCTCGTCACTAAAATCAGCCCTGTTAGCAGATAAGCCTCAGTGAAGAACGTCCTTCAACAACCACATGTCAGTGAATGTCCTACAAGGAAACACAAATATAACTGAAGGGATTTGGACACAGATATCAACAGCCTTTGAATCTTGCCGACTACTCCAGTCCTGTTTCTTGGCTCCAATCATGTAAAGTGAGAACTGAAATAATTGTTGAGAGCTGCCTGTGATATTTGATAGTCTAACAAACCTCTTAAACTCTAAGTGGCCTGCTACCGGGCCGTCAAGAGTTCAGTATTGTTTTAAAACACCTTCTGCCACATCATAAAGATGAACTACGCCACACACCTCGTTTGAAAGCCACAAGTGTCTACTTCACACTCATAGTGATCACATTGTTAGAGTACGTACAGCTGACATCTTAATCTGGTATGAAATCATATGTTCTGATGCGTCATACACCAACAACCAGAGATATTAAACCAGCCTAGAAATTTTTCATCAAAAGAAATATTGAAGTGACTTTCATCACTCAAAAGTCCTCGACCAGTAGATTTCAAATGATGCCTACAAACGAGCGTAGGGTGACCACGTGCCATGTCAGCACTTAAAGCAGATACTCCTGGTCAAAACAATACAATACAATACAATACAATACAGTTTATTTTTGTATAGCCCAAAATCACACAGGAAGTGCCGCAATGGGCTTTAACAGGCCCTGCCTTTTGACAGCCCCCAGCCTTGACTCTCTGAGAAGACAAGGAAAACTCCCAATAAAACCTTGTAGGGAAAAATGGAAAAAAACCTCGGAAAGGCAGTTCAAAGAGAGACCCCTTTCCAGGTAGGTTGGGCGTGCAGTGGGTGTCAAAAGTAGGGGGTCAATACAATACAATATACAGAACAGAACAATTCCTTAAGACAGCATAATAATAAAACTTTTAGAAGTACGGTTTAACAGTAGATGATATGACATAATTAGGTTTGGATATTTTTAGAGTCCTGGAGACCTCATCCATCTAGCTGCCTCCCCATTTGGCCATGCCACGGCTGAAACGCTGTTCATGAAAGGACCCTCTTTCCCATGATTCCTGTGATCCTCCATCAGGGATGACTTTACCATAGGCAGGCAAACAACTTGGCAGGTGGGCCGTGGCACCAATGGCCACATTTGGGTACCGAGAAAAGAAACAGAATAGGTGAGGGTTAGTATTCAAATATAATTATCATGTTACTTATGTTATAGTGCTAATGACTAACAACAGAGATGCAGTATGTACAGTTAATCAGCAGCTCTAGTCAGGATATGCTAAACTGAAGTAGTGAGTCTTCAGCCGGGATTTAAAGGCTGAGACCGAGGGGCATCTCTTATGGAAGCAGGAAGACCATTCCACAGTTTAGGGGCCCTGTAACTAAAAGCTCGACCTCCCACTGTTATTTTATTAATCCTTGGAATCCTAAGCAGACCGGCATCTTGAGATCTTAATGTGCGCTCAGGTTTGTAAGTCATGATAAGTTCAGACAAGTAAGCCGGACCTTGGCCATTTAATGCTTTATATGTTAAAAGGAGGATTTTGAAATCTGCCCTGAACTTAACTGGGAGCCAGTGTAAAGATTTAAGAACTGGGGTTATGTGTTCATATTTTCTTGTTCTTGTAATAATTCTTGCAGCGCATTTTGGATTAACTGGAGGCTGTATAGAGAACAGTTTGAACAGCCAGTGAACACCGCATTGCAGTAGTCAATCCTACTAGAGATAAATGCATGAATTAATTTCTCACAATCCTGTTTATTTAGAAAGCCTTAATTTCCTAACATTTTTAAGATGGAAAAAACATGTTTTGGACGACTTTGTAATATGCGCTTTAAATGACATGCTAGAGTCAAAGATAACTCCTAGATTGCGGGCTGATTCAGTAAAATTAATTGGGATTCCAACTGAGTTAAATGACGACAAAATATTGCTGTGATCAGCGTCATTCCCTCCAACAATTAACATCTCTGTTTTATCTGTATTTAAAGACAAGTAGTTCTCATTCATCCATTCCTTTAATTCACTAACACAACTAATTAAAGACAACATCGGAGAAACTTCATTTGATTTAAATGAAAGGTATAACTGGGTGTCATCTGCATACGAGTGAAAATTAACATTATGTTTCCTAATGAGAGATCCCAGTGGAAGCATGTAAAGTGAAAACAGTAAAGGTCCCAGTACTGAGCCCCTGCGGGACACCATATTGAACTTCTGTGTATAATGATGGAGTACTGTCTGCACATTTCTGTACATACTGGAATCGATTTGATAAATAAGAACTGAACCAAGCGAGCACGGGCCTGTAAGCCCAACATCGCTTTCTAGCCTGTGCAGTAAAATAGAATGGTCAATGGTGTCAAATGCTGCACTTAAGTCCAACAACATAATTACAGTGGAATTTCCTTCATCAGAGGATATCAGAATGTCATTTACAACCCGTGTTAGTGCCGTTTCTGTACTATGACCAGTGCGAAAGCCAGACTGGAATTTCTCAAATAAATTGTAATGCGTAAGGTGTGACTGAAGCTGACTGGCGACTACTTTTCTAGTATTTTAGAGAGAAATGGTAAATTTGAAATAGGCCTATAGTTATTTAGTATGTGTGGGTCTAGGTCTGACTTTTTAAGTAAAGGTTTAATGACTGACACTTTTAGTGCATCAGGTACGGTGCCATGTAGTAATGAACTATTGATAATGGTTAAAATAGGCGCTGCAAGAACATCCATTGCACTTTTTACTAGTTTTGTTGGCACTGGATCTAGGGAACAAGTAGTGGGCTTCATTTTAGTAATTAAAGTTAAGACTTCCTGGTGAGTTACAGGATTAAAATTATTAAAGTGCTGAATGCAATGTGCGACAGGGTCTGCTAAGCTAGTATTTGGTTTGTACTGTGATGCTGAGATCTGGGATCTTATATTTTTAATTTTCTCATTGAAGAAGTTCATAAAGTCTGTACTGCTAATATCTGTTGGTATTTTGCACTGTAGATCTGAATTCCAATTTGTTAATTTAGCCACTGCTCTAAAAAGTACCCTAGGATTTTTATTATTGCTATCTATTAATGTAGAATAGTATTCTGAGCGAGCTTTAAAGAGGGCCTTTTTATATTTATTTACACTCTCTGTCCATGCAATTTGAAAGACATGTAGCTTTGTTGTTCTCCATCTGCGCTCCAGTTTTCGACACTCTAATTTAAGAGCTCGAGTATTTTCATTAAACCAGGGAGAGTTTCTATGTGCTTTGATCACTTTTGTTTTTAGAGGAGCCACTGTGTCCAAAGCATCTCTCAAGGTTACATTATAATGTGATGTTAGCTGATCTAAATTGTTTTCCACGTTTACATTGAAAACGAGCCCTAACATACATATGTGCTATGAAACCCCTGGTGATTCTGGATGGCACTGGCTGAGTGGGTCACACCATCACAAATCTCACAACATTGGATAGCGGAGACTGAGATGATTCCATCGACACCAAATAAGGCCTCATGTTTGAACAACGGGCCTTTTTTTTGTATTTTGCCATCAGTGTTTCAGTAAAGGAAAATTAAAATTTCACACAAACACAAATTCTATCACATCTGTGAAGTTTTAGTGAAAAATCACCATCCTTCCTTTATTTTTTGGATAATAAGGCTTTATTATGGTGCTCTCCTGTCAGGAGAAAATTACTGAAAATGACCTCAGGGTGTAAAAGACTAACAAAGACGTTCATGAGTAGAAAAAATAAATCAAGTAGATAATCAGAAAGTGAGAGTCAGACAAGAAGACAAAGAGGCAGGCAGGTTTTTGTTTTGCTTGCACTTGTCTTTATTTTACTTAGAAGACATTATTTTAATTCTTCATTTTTGAAAATGATTGGTCTGGGAGGGTCCTATTGGGCTAAAAGAGAAACAGACAATTAATAAAATTAGTAGAAAAAGATCCTTCACATTTTATAGGAGACTTTTGAGAATCTGATGTGAGTTCAGTGACGTTGTGAATGAATAGAAAGAGACGAGAGAGAAGGCCCTGCTGCAGTGAGCCATCAAAGAGCGGGTGGAGGAATCAAACAAAGGTGGAGGAGTAAGATACCTGTCCTGTAAAAAAGACCCCTCTTTTGTCATACTAACTTTATACAGACCTTTAAAAAAATTAATAACAGGAGCTAAACTGGAAGGACAAGTTTTCAAGAATGGGACATCCTGTCTCCTTAAACTCATGACACACCTGTGGGATCCACAAATGGTTTTAGGCCTGGAAACAAGTCAGTCAGCCCTCCATCAGGTCAAACATTCACCTCTGTAGGCCAAACATGCTTACCGATTTATTGAGGACGAGAGAAATCATCTTCAAGGTCCTCCTCCGTAAACTGCTCCTCCATATGCTCCTTGAAATCCTAATCCTAATCCTCCTCCTCCAAATCCTCTTCCTGCATTCTGCCTGCTGAGGATGAAATGAAGAAGACAAGTCAGGATTGACTTGTCCCTTTCTTTCTGCTCTTCATGGATGAGATGCTTTCTACTTGTAGGACAGCTGGCATAGTAAACAGTTACATTTTGCTCTCATCTTGTAATGCAGCACATTATGCAGGTCAGGATCTTACATTTAAAAAGAAAGAAAGAAAGAAACAAAGAAAGAAAGAAACAAACAAAGAAAGAAAGAAACAAAGAAAGAAAGAAAGAAAGAAAGAGATTTATGGCCACCCTAGAGTCCTGCCTCCTATAGCCAAGTGCACCTTTGTGTGTGAAGCTCATTGAAACAGCAGGCTGCATTAAAGCCTCCTTCATTCACATCTCACTGACTGGCCTGCTGTGCCCATTTCAGGATGGTGGCTCAGGGGGTCTCTATGAGTGAACTGAACACTGTGGGTCACTACACACACACACATACACACGCCACACACACACACACACTCACATTTCATAGACTTCAGCTGCTCATTTGCTCTTTAATTCTCATCCTGTGTGTCTAAAGGTTTAAATAGAGCAGCTGAAGAATAACAAAGGCCAACACAGGGTGCAAGGCAGGAAAGAAAGCCTGGGAAGATCAGCAGCCCACCGCAGAAGGTCCCTTTTTATTATCAATTTCTTCTCATTACAAATGGCAACACAAATAACAAGAGGAATTCACTTTTGACAAAATGAACATCTTGGATTGAACATCTCAACACCCGCCAAAGCAGAGATAACTATTTAAAGCTTAAGACCCTCCTGATCTGAGACCACTGGTATGGAGCTTTGGAGACATTTAATGAAAAGGAATAACATAAAAGAGATAATAAGTAGAGGAGGAATAAGAGAGTGAGGCAGACTCGGCTTATATCAATACATAAACTGATTCAGAGGACGTGAAGAAGGACGACTGTAAACACAAATCACTACTTGTAAGAGACCACCAGGGCTAACGATAAGAGAAAACAAAGTGGAAGACATCTTAAAGTGTTCAGTCAGCTCCTGAAATGTTCACAGTCAGAAGTCATTAAAGTGCACTGGAGACACAAAGCAGGGTTTGTACAAAGGTGACCTCACATCAGGACAAATCAGGACAGTGGCCACACATCAGAAATCAAATGCTGATGCTCTTTTGTGACATTTTAATATGAAAAGGAAACTTCACTAAATAGAGTGACATAGAGGGGGCTGGCAACTGAAAGCCTGATAAACCCAAGATCACCACTTAGTGCCCTTGGACCAAATCCAGCTAATTTTCTTTGCCCAAAGTCGTCATGCACAGCTGCTTTTCCTACTCATCTGTTCAGAGAATTTGGCACTCGCACACCTTATCTAGTGAGTCACTTGTAAAGTTTCAGATTTGCATTTTATCTGTGAATTTGTCACAACGCTCTGTGTCTGCACCAGTGAAGAGCAAAATACAAAAACCAACTGAATTGATTTGAGCTGAACTGGGAGATTCAGGGACAGTTTCTATCCAGAGTCTGTAAAGATGTTAAGTAGTCAATCATAAGAACAAAAACTGTATAAATATATGGTGTATATGTTTTGTACTATTTAATTATTTGTACTTATATTGCATTGAATAAGAATTTCCTTGTACTATGTACACATGACAGTAAAATTAACTTGATTTGATATCCATCCACCCATCCATTATCCAACCCGCTGTATCCTAACTACAGGGTCACGGGGGTCTGCTGGAGCCAATCCCAGCCAACACAGGGCACAAGGCAGAAAACAAACCCTCGCAGGATGCCAGACCACCACAAGGCACATACACCCACACACCCAGCACACACTATGGACAATTTAGAATCGCCAATGCACCTAACCTGCATGTCTTTGGACTGTGAGAGGAAACCGGAGCACCCAAAGGAAACCCTCACAAACACGGGGAGAACATGCAAACTCCACACAGGGAGGACCAGGGAAGCAAACCCAGGTCTCCTTACTGCGAGGCAGCAGCACTACCACTGCACCACCGTGCCGCCCTGATTTGAAATGATTAGGGTCATTTTAAACATCAGACGTCTCTAAAATCAGACACAGGCCGATAGTTTGAAATGGCAGCTGCTGAATTCAGGACAACAAGGCACATAAAGTTTAAAAGAGAATTAATAATGAAATCCGATCATTCACTCCACCTTTCAGAGTCTGTGCTTTACTATTCACTACAACATCATTTTATAATCAAACCATGTTTGTGTTAAGTGTTTCATGTCTTCGTAAACTTTATCCATTAATTTATCACTCGCAGCTCCAGTAAATGCCTACAGCAGACTCTTTGAGTTCCACCATTCAGTAAAGACTTTATTATTCTTAGCCGATATTCATGTAACATGGAGGGAAGAGCTTGTTGCTCAGTGTTGGTGATTCAGTAAATGGCTTATTGTTTTCCTGTCTTGATCACAACTCACTTTTAGATCTCGATTTTCCTGACGTGGGCCTACAACTGTGGTGGATTAAGAAGATTTTTCCTCCAAAACTGAATGGACACGGAGCTCTGCGGACACAGTCGAGGACAGAGGATGTGCCCCCTGTTTGTGTGCCATTGTGTGTACGGCACTGCACTCCGCTCCTCTGTGAACACGTCCATGTTTTGTTGTCTGATGCCTGAACATTCGATGTGCACAGACGCACAGGACACACAGACACAACATCTGGAGGCACGCGGTCACAGACTTGACTGTTTGTGTAAAATTGCTGCTGACAAAATTTATATCACATGTATCCTCGTGGCTTCACAGACATGCAAAGTATAAAGATCCTCTACTGTCTTAGTTTCAAGGGAGGAAAAGTTTTTAGTTAATTATAGGAGTTTATCTCTAGTTTAATTTAAATAAGAAATTAAAAGTGAAATAATTGTGATGAGTCTCTCACAAACCAGAGCGATCAGAGAAAGAAATGACAAAAATTATTGAGCAGGACATTCTCCATTCTACTCACACAGGGATCGAGGAATATGCTTTAGCTTTTAAGGCTGTGGACGGTTCCTCCTCTGAGACACAATACTGAAAAGTAAGAACAAAAGTATAATGTGGCTTTAGTAACTGTAAAATAGATTTCACATGAGCTTCTGACAAGAAATTTAGAAGCATAAAGAAAGAAATAGAAAAGAAAAAGTTTTTGTAAACACATTTCAGTTCAAATGTCAAAAATCAAACTCACAGCCATTGGCAGAGAGCACAGGCACAGCAGAACCAGCAAGGCGGCGAGTCTCATGGTGGGCTGACACTGAGATGTCTGTTGTGATCAACAGCAAGACCTCCTTATATAGCAGATCAGGTGGGGTGGGACAGGACTACAGGGTGGGGATGAGGACAACTGGGGAGGAAAGACAATTCAATTCATATTTTGTTTAACTTGGAAGAAGGACAAGAAGAAACTTCAATCAAACCACAAACTGCAAAGGAGAGGTCATCAACTCAGCACAGGTTTTCCATTCAGAGAAAACGCTTTTTTTTGCATCAGGGTATCATGTGATTATTTTGTTTTCGATACATTCTGTTGAATAAGTAAAAGTAATAAACCTGAACTTAAACCTAACCTAACCCTAACCAATATATCTCATATGTCAAGTGTTTGTGAGCTCAGGTACTGTGCTATTTGGGGGCTGTGGAGGAACAGCTTACACCTCTTATTTCAGATGCTGTGTTAATGCTGGATGAGTTTCATCAGACTGAGTGGATAAAGCAGGAGGAGGACTGGAGAATTTTATGAATGTGCTTTGATGACAAAGGGAGCACAATATAATTAAAGCTAAATGTGTGATCCAGGCGTTGAATTGTAGACTGAATTCATCCACGTCACTGCCCAGGAAAGTAAGTGACATCATCCTGGATAACTCAGCAACAGAAATGATTTACTCTGTACCATCGTCTTTCTGATGCAATACAATACAATACAATTTATTTTTTGTATAGCTCAAAATCACACAAGAAGTTCTGCAATGGGCTTTAACAGGCCCTGCCTCCTGACAGCCACCCAGCCTTGACTCTTTAAGAAGAAATGAAAAAAACTCCCCAAAAAAAACCCTTGTAGGGAAAAAATGGAAGAAACCTCGGGAAAGGCAGTTCAAAGAGAGACCCCTTTCCAGGTAGGTTGGATGTGCAGTGGGTTTCAAAAAGAAGGGGGTCAATACAGTACAATACAGTACAGTACTTAGATCAGAACAAATCTTCAATACAGTATAAAAATAAAAATATTAGAAGTATGGAGTACAATTTAAAAGTAGATGATATCACATAATATGATTTGGATTATAAATTATTCTTAATTATGCTGCCTTCAAAGAAGGCCTGTTATTCCTTTTCCTTTCATGGTCACTGCTTTATGCAAATATTAATGACTTTAAATAGAAACCTGTGACACCGCGAACATGTGCAGTTTGTAATATCTGGAAAAAATCTGGAAATAACTTGCTTAGAGATCTTAATATAGACGACGTCTTTGCATCCTATGAACAATTACATTCCAAATTTAACATTCCAACTATATATTTCTTTCACTATCTTCAAATCAGGAACTTTGCTAAACAGAACCTTCCCGATTTTCCTCATCTTGCACCCTCATCCATGCTGGAAAAAATATTGCTCAATCTCAAGGACTTAGACATCATCTCTGCAATATATAAAATTATTTTACAATCCCTGCCTTTCAAAGATCCAAGAGGACAGTGGTAAAAAGATCTCTCAATTAATATATCAGAAAAGGAGTGGAAAGTAGCAATGCAGAGAATTCACTTGAGCTCCATTTGCACAAAGCATACAATTATACAACTCAAAATTATATATTGAGCACATCTGTCTCGACTAAAACTCTCCAAACTGTTTCCAGGGCGAGATCCAACCTGCGAACGCTGCAACCAAGCCCCAGTCTCACTGGGTCACATGTTCTGGGCCTGCACCAAATTAACATCATTCTGGACAAACATTTTTAATTACCTCTCAGACAGCCTTGGACTCACAATCCCTCCTAACCCATTAACAACTGTGTTTGGGGTTCTTCCAGAGGGGCTTAAAGTGGAGAAAGACAAACAAATTGTGATTGCATTCACTACACTGTTGGCACGCAGACTAATTCTGATGAACTGGAAGAACCCAAACTCTCCTCTTTTAAGTCAGTGGGAAACCGATGTGTTATACTATTTGAAACTGGAAAAAATCAAATACTCAGTTAGAGGATCCGTACAGACTTTTTTCAAAACATGGCAGGATCTAATCAATAATATTTTAAAATAAGCTCTTAAAGCACAGAGGAAGCAATTATTTTCGTATTTCTTTGTCTTTTGCATTCATCTCTATTGGCTTATCAAATTTATTAATTTAGGTATTTTAGGTATTTTTACAAGCCTTAAATTTTGCCGATTGCCTTGCTCTCTTTCTCAGGGGTGGGGATTGATTTGTCCTCAACTAGTTTTTCTTTTTGTAAAAAATTGATTGATTTGTATGGATTGCAATAAAATTAATAAAACTTCAAAAAAAAAAAACCTGTGACACAATCCAAGCCGGTCTGACCTCATCTTAGTGCCACGTACAAGACAGTATTGACAGCAGCAGCTCTCTGTAATCCAAGACAGATGTTCTTATGTGTGATTATGGGGGAGTTGTTTGTTTTTATCATATTTATTTTATTTATTTGTTTGTGTAAAATGTTATTTTCCCCATTGGGACAAGTAAAGTCTAATCTAATCTAATAAATCATCAAGTCTGTCTGATATGTCAAAGAAGCAGAATGTTAAAAGCAGCAAAGCTGTATTACCACATCATCTAAACAAAGACTTTGTTAAATGTCTGAAGGTGTAAAAGGACACAAAGAGTTGGCTCCTGATACTCTCTGAGCACATTTCAAAATGCTGAGACATTTTTTTATCTTCTTCTATTGGAGCTCCAGTGTCCGGCAGAAGCTCGTCCTGAAATGATAAGAAGTTGTCTTGTATCCACTAATTACCTGCTGTTGCTTCTTTAGTTTATTTCTCAACTTCTCGTTCATTCGGCCGTCTTAAATTTCATAAAACTTGTACATTCCAGTTGAACTTGTTCTGAATTGTTTTCAATATACCTTTAAACCAACACCACTGCTCTTCATATTCACATGCAGATTTAGCTTTTGTTAATGTTGCCTTGCTTATTGTTAATTTTTGTCTTTTTCAACTCTGTCTTTGTTTTAAATATCACTGCCATTTTTTGGACCAGTTGACACTGAAGACCTCAGCTAGTGATGTCACCATTCTGATGGTATGAAGGCAATGCCATTCATGTCTTAATCATTCAAATTTAAGGAGAAAACCAAAGAGATGAGCCTGTTTGCCTGTCCATGTTGAGAGATCAGAGGAGTGTGAAATCCAATCCTGATTCTCGTCACTGGGTTTCGGTGGTGGAATACCTTAGACATTGTAAGGCTTATGGTCTGTGAGATCATTTGTGGGCACCTCTGAAGTTTGTACCCCTCGTTGGCTATTTTCATGCCAGTTTTCCCCCTAAAACCTGATGGTTTGTTCAGAGTCAGTTGTGTTGCTTACAATAGATATTTTTTCTTCTTTATCAATTTGTGTTGACAAAACATTTCAGCTTTAATTAGATTAGATTTGAGAGAATCCAGATTTTGACTTTTTAACAGACTTTTTGTTTGATGTTAATTTAATTTAGATGAAATAATGTTGTCTTTTTTAGCTCTGACATTGTTAACATGGGTGCTGCCATTTCATTGATCAGCTGCTACCACACTGCTAAGTAAATGACTTTCTATTCATCTGAGTTTACAAAACAAAAAACAAGTTTACTTTTAGAGAGTATTTATGGTAAAACATCTTATAGGCACCAATAATAATTTTTGATTTAATGATAGCGTATTTGTCACCTCCTGGCTCTAAACCTTCGCTTTCAGAAACTGCCATGTCTATCAGCGGCAGGACTCTGTTGGCTCATTAATATGTTTCTCTGTCTCAAACAGCCAAACCAAGCAGTGAATCACAAGCTGAGTTGGACTCCAACTGTGACTCCTGTCTGACAGTAAGACACCTCACCGTGGAGGTCTGTGCGCTGAAGGAGCACCTCAGAGATTCTCAAAATGTTTGTGATACTGAAAGCCCAGAGAGACCAACAATTTCTGAAACAGTCTTCTATATTAAAAACAGCAGGAGAACTGATCAGACATCATGGCATTGAGAAGGGAAATGAGGAGTGAAGAAACAAACAAACCATAAAGAAATTAAAAAGGCCCATTGCCCTCAGTCAAACCAACTTAAAATATTAGGAAGAGCAGATAGAATATGTCATAATATGAAACTACAATAATGGACTCACAAAGTGTCACAAAAGCAGGCCAGGACCTTCACTGGCCACTCAGAAGAAACTCACCAAAGCATCCAATTCACTTCTCAGAGGTGAGGCTTTTCATAAACCAGGCCCAAAATGAGGAAACTGGCTTTTAATGTTCACAAAGCTTTCAAAAATTTCAAAAGTGTTCAAATGCACCAGGGGCCTCATGTATAACGCCGTGCATAGAACTCTCACTATAACATGGCGTAAGCACAAAAGCCGAAATGTGCTTACACACAGAAAAATCCAGATGCAGGAATCTGTGCGTACTCCAACTTCCACGTTCTTCCGCTACATAAATCCCGATCAGCGTGAAAACTAACGCTCGTGCACGCGCTTTATGTAACGCCCCAACTCCTCCCAGAATTACGCCTCTTTGAATATGCAAATGAATATAAATCGCCCTTAAGCTCAGCCTTCTGTGAAAAGACAATGGGAAAAGCACGGGGGGAAATATAAGAATTTCAGCGAATACCAAGTGGAGGCAAAGGAAAAACATACTATTTGTTCAAATAAACTGTGGTATAATCAACAAAAGGAAGTTGATCGAGTGACATAGCGTGTTGGAGAAACTTGAAAGCTCACGTTCACAAAATCGCACAGTGCTGGAAATAAAAAAGAAGTCACATATCAAAGTCGCCGTGAAAAGGCGAGTTGTAGCCCACCGTCTGAGTGTCATATGACAGCTTATTAGGGTACAGAGAAAAAAGGCACACGGTGGGGAAAAAGCACGAAATGTCAACTTCAATCTCGACATTTCCACTTTAATCACGTAGTTTATATTGTCATTAAAGTAGAACATCATAAACTTCATCTTAAAATCGTCTAATTAACCAGTTTCTCAAATCACATCGTAATTAAAGTAGCACGTTAAATGCTTTGTTTTGTACGTGATCTTCTATGTGCTCTATGTGTGTGAATCACTACTTGCTTCTTAAACCGGCTCTCTTCCTCCAACTAGACAGAGAGTCCATGACATTTGTCATATTACAGCTCTCTGAATAACTAAAATACTGAGATGTATATGTGATGTCATTTTCATGATGATAGGAGTTAAAGCACGTTATTAAACATGTGTTTCACTTCAATGAAATAATTTATTGCAGCAGTACTCAGGGGCGGCTCTAGGCTTGTGGTGGCACTGGGCAGAGGAAGAATCAGTGGCTCCTTCGCCCGCCAATGTCATGCACGGTGGATGGCCACATCCGTTGCAGACGATAGCTCGTGCTCATGACACAAGCATTTAACTTTTGCGAAATTTGTCGCTGCGTTTTTAGCTGTGTTGTTATTTTCTCTTTCTGTTTTATATTCAATATATATTGGCGTAGCCGTCACTGCAGTCAGTGCTTTTCTTTCCCCAAGTAACCGATCGCCATACAATCAGCTCTGTAATAGAAGTTAAGCCATCTGTAAGCTTAGCCGATTCTTCAAAACGTTTAAAGAACATTGAAATATCTTCGTAGTACATGTTTAATTATTCTATCCTTCATGACACTCCCAGTGAAGAATATAGATTATTTAAATGAGGTTAAAGTTTTATGTGTATAATTTAACAAACATATTTTGCTGCATTTCACCTTAAAAATGATATCGTCATCATATGTAAATACACTCTTTATAAAGTGGCTCAGGTTGTGTAATATTATAACTGTAGTGCAAGTTTACAGTGAGGTGATTGTACTTATAAGAACTAACAGTTCTACAAGGAGCAATTGATTGAGTACATTTAAAGTTCTTTGGATGTAACTGTTTCTGAACCGCGAGGTCCGTACAGGAAATGCTTTAAAACGTTTTGCAGTGGCTGAGGTAGCTTGTACTTGAAGCTGTATACCGATAATTCTCTTTCCAATCAGCTGCTGCTGTGATTCACACTCAGATACAGTGATATAAATACTCCGAGTGGTGCAGTGAGAGTAATATGGGAAAAGATGATCCGCTGTGGCAACTCCTAACGGGAGGAGCTGAAAGAAGAAGAAGAAGAAGAAGAAGGTGCAGTGAGAGTAACAACGCTAAAGCAGTTATGGTATTTGGAATACTATGGCTGTTCCCTGGACCATTATATTGTTACTAGTTAATTACAATCAAATGCGTTTCACTAATAAACAATATGCGGTTAGTTTCAGTGTATTTATAAAGCCGCGCCAGGAAAATAATGAGTAATCACACAAGAACAGTACCATTGCTTTGACGCTGGGTGCCGCCAGTCTGCAATACCGAGCGGAGAACTTGCGTACGACAAGGCATGAGGTACCATGGAAAAGTGCATGGCTTTACGCCAAGTTTAGGTTTTATACATCGCGATTTGAACGTGGAAAATTTCTTACGCAACATTTCTGTGCGTATGCACCGTTTATACATGAGGCCCCAGAAGAGGGAGAAAACCAAAAAAACTCCTGCTTGTGACCAAAAAGCAATGAGGACTCTTTATAAAGCAAAATGTTTAGTTACAAAACTCAAAAATGACAAACAGGACTCAAAGAGAGTAAAGAAGGAGTTGCATAAATGGCAACCCCAAGTAACCACATTCAAATACAAAATCATTGTTACAATATCACAGCCTCTGGCCAGTTCTGTTGCCTTTGGTTCATGCATTTATTTCTGATGCTTTTCACATGAAGAGGTACATATTTTAAAGTGAAGTGTCGTCTTTTTTTAGTGCTAGGTTGGTTGTCTCTGTTTGTCTTCTCAGTTTACTCTAAATGTTTATGCGCATAACACCTTTATAATATTTTCACACTTTTTTTTGTAGATACATTTTGTTGACAGATTTGGCTTTCCTGTGATTCAGTAAATGTAAACCTCCTCTTCTCACCAGACCTTCACTCCAGCCTCATTTTCCTAGTAGGTGGTTGTCTACTGGACCTAAGCAGGATCTTCAGAGTAGCAACAACAAGTCTGTGGTCAGAATTCACAAACTGGGCACAAACTGCAGTTTTCTAAGAGCCTTTAGAGTCTGCCCACGAGAATGTGATCGATCTCCTTCACCGCATCACTAGTACTGGAGTACCAAGTCCAAAGATGTGGCTCAGAGTGCTGGAACCAGGATCCAGTGATCCGCAGCCCTTGACAATTTACAAAGTCAAGGAACACAGAGCCACGTTCACCATGGTCACCATACCCATGAGGACCAACGCAATCCTCATAGCCAGCCCTGTCAGTGCCAGTGGTTACATTGAAGTCACACATGACCAGGGGAGTGTCCGCCACCGAGCGGTGAGCAAATAAAATATCTCCCTCACCCAGACATCACTCATCACAGTCAGAGCATACACTAAAACAACAGAAAAAGCACACAGAGAGTGTCGTAATCTGTGTCTCATAATACTCTTGTTGAAAGGAGTGACATTGGACACCATCAGAAGGAGCCAATTTGCCACAGCAACAGCTACTCCCTGAGTATGACAGCCATCAGAGTGACCAGAACAATTAAAGGTGTACCCACCTACAGAGATCTGGCCAGTCCCAGGTCTGAGCAGCTCAGAGAGTACCACCACTGAATTGCAGAGGAAGAGAATTGTCACAATGGAGACACAAGATTGATCCACACACCTACCCACCTCAATGTGAGACCTTTGCTGCAGTGCAGTGGGAGACACTTCAGCTCCACACCTGGTCTGTTCCCCAACAGGCCTGACCCCATTGGCTATCTGATGGCTTTGACTCTTTTGGGGGTGGGGCTCCTGAGGGCTTTCCCCCATCCCCTTTATAATGTAAGCATCTTTCCTGTGGGCGGTTGCAGCCGAGTTACTCCCACGGATAGCAGAATGGAGTCCAGTCTGTCGTCTCAGAGCTGTGTGAAGTTTTTACATTGGCTGGAGTGTCAATCTTGCCACTAATGCCCATGATTTCATTTCAAGTTGGAGGACCTCTTACAGGGCCGGATGCAGTTTAACGTCATACGCAGGACAAGAGAACCAGAGACAACAGTCTTGAGACTAGCATATTGTAGGAATGATGGAGTCATGGCTAAACATGAGGGATAGGAGTCATGGCTAAACATGAGGGATACAGAGGAACATCACATCAGTGATTAAAAACCCTTAGAAAAGATAGACGAGAAGGGAGAGGATGAGATGTGACATTGTAAGTGAGGAATAACATTCAGACTGAAATGAGTAATATTAAAGAAAGGGACATGTCAGAGTCACAGTAGGTCACATTAGTCAGGAATATGTCTAGAGATTTAGTTGACTGGAGTTTGCTACAGGCCACCAAGTAGTGAAGTTTAAAAAAATTCTATTGTATCTATTGTTATTTCACCTTTAGGCTGATGAGACCATAATCTGGTTCGGCTCTTACCTGCATATAAACCCATTGTCCAGAGGTTACCAGCCACCACCAAGACCGTACACAGATGGACAATGGAGGCTGAGGAGGCTCTGAAGGATAACACAGTCCCTACAAAGACAGTGCATTGTTTCCCCAACAACAGATCATGGATACTAAAGTAACTGAAAGCCTTTCTGAATATGAAGAAGAGAGCCTTCAGGTCTGGAGACAAGGATAAAATCAAGAATGTGCATTTGAACTGAAGAAGCAGCTCCATGAGGGGAAAACTCAATACAGATACCAGCTTGAGGACCAGATACAACAAAACAAATTGTGGTCCCATTACCAAAGGAAGAGCATTCCAGTGATCCCAAGGACTTCAGACCAGTTCATCTTACTTCAAATATCAAGAAGACACGAGAGGCTTGGTTCTACACAATTATGAACTATGGGTTGAGCTATGCATTGTCTGTGGTTTGTTTATCAGACGCATACTGGTGTGGAGGACACTCTCTTCTCCATGCTGCACAGAGTCTACTCCTACTTGGACTAAGCCGGCAG
>NC_053157.1:230209426-230260816 GCF_016835505.1 Polypterus senegalus | reverse complement strand
GTGTGCCATTTTGTGTACAACATTGCACTCTGCTCCTCTATGAACACATCCATGTTTTGTTGTCTGATGCCTGAACAGTCAATGTGCACAGACGCACAGGACACACAGAAACAAAATCAGGAGGCACGCTGGCAAAGACTTGACTGTTTGTGTAAAATGACATGCTGACAAAATTGATATCACGTGGATCCTTGTAACTACACAGACATGCAAAGTGTAAAGATTCTCTGCTGTCTTAGTTTCAAGGGAGGAAATGTTTTCCATTAATTATAGGAGTTTATCTCAACTTTAGTTTAAATTAGAGATAACAAGTGAATAAATTGTGATGATCTTCTCACAAATCAGAGGGATCAGGGAAAGATCTGATATAAATTCTAGAGCAGCACATTCTCTGTTCTACTCACACAGGCTTTGAGGAAAATGCTTTAGCTTTCAAGGCTGTGGATGATTCCTCCTCCGAGACACAATTCTGAAAAGTAAGGACAAAATGTATAATGTGGCTTAAGTAACTGTAAAAAAGATTTCACATGAACTTCTAACAAGAAAATTTAGAAGTATAAAGAAAGAAATAGAAAAGAATCAGGTTTTGTAAACACATTTCAGTTCAAATGTCAAAGATCAGAACTCACGGAAGCCATTGGCACAGAGCACAGGCACAGCAGAACCAGCAAGGCGGCGAGTCTCATGGTGGGGCTGACACTGAGATATCTGTTGTGATCAACAGCAAGACCTCCTTATATTGCAGATAATGTGGGGTGGGACAGGACTACAGGGTGGGGATGAGGACAACTGGGGAGGAAAGACAATTCAAATCAGATTTTGTTTGACTTGAAAGAAGGATAAGAAGAAACTTCAATCAAACCACAAACCGCAAAGGAGAGGTCACAACTCTTCACAGGTATCATGTGATTATTATGCTTCAGAGACATTCTGTTGAAAAGTAAAAGCATTAAACCTAAACTTAAACCTAACCTAGTTGTCTTGGTGCCATCCCAGAACCAATTAGTATTGATGGGCAGTGCACGCGGAGCACCCATAAAACTGAAAACGCCCAGCTCACCAGGGCGGCGATGTGATCGGAGCTTATGGGTACTCTGTTCTTCCGTGCACTAACCCTAACCCTAACCAATATATCTCATGTGTCATGCGATGGTGAGCTCAAGTACTGTGATATTTGGGTACTGTGGAGAAACAGCTTACACCTCTTATTTCAGATGCTGTGCTAACGCTGGACGAGTTTCATCAGACTGTTTGGATAAAGCAGGAGGAGGACTGGAGATTTTTTATAAATTTGCAGTGATGACAAAGGGAGTACAATATAATTAAAGCTAAACGTGTGATCCAGGTATTGAATTGTGGACTGAATTCATCCACATCACTGTCCAGGAAAGTAGGTGACATCGTCCTGGCTGACTCAGCAACAGAAATTATTCACTCTGTACCATCGTCTTTCTGATAAATCATTCTTAATGACAGTGACCAGTGGAAGAATAATTTTTAGGGTAATATAGAATTTGTCTTTAAGAAATAGCATAAAGGGTTAATAAATGTGGGAAACCAAATAAAGGTCAAGTGAACAACAAAATGTACACTGAAATAGAAGATTTGGTTCAGGAAAAATATTGAGATGGCCAAGTAAATATAGAATGCACCAGAAGAAAGGCTGATGCAATATACAAAATGTACTGAAGGATGACTAAGAAATGTGCAGATGTACTATAAGTAACAAGAATAGACAACTGTTATATGCACAGAAATTACGAGGGTTGTGGCACAAGTCAAAGGTATAAGAAGAACCAGAATATAATATAACAGATTTTTATTTTTTATAAATCATTTGATCATTTGGGTGTAAACTAATGAACCAACCAGAGTAAAATGTATGCATTGATTGACACTGTCTATAAATTCAACAGTTTATAAAATGAACCTCTATTCTTTGTTTCTCTCTGACCATTCTGACCATGCTGACCAGGTTGTAACAGACTGCTTCTGAAGGATGCTTCTTCCAAGGCATTTTGCCAAGGAGTAATTAAAAGATACAATGAACTGCTTTTCTCCTGCCTGATTACTGAATTGCCCTGTTAGAGGATGTTTCTCTCTTTAATAAGATGTTAAATTTCGAAAACAAGATCTATTTTGTAAAAAGGCTACTGGCTTATACATGAAATATATTCAAAATAGTGAAAAAGGAACTAATAAGTTTTTATTTAATTAGCTATATAAACTTTAGTTATGTGATCTAGATTATGTACTAATACTTTTATTACCATTTCAATAAAAAAAAATTAAATGCTTTTTTCCAAAATTCCATCAAAAATAAGAATGACAACGAAAAACTGGGAAAAGCACATAAACACAAGAAGTGCAGAAAAAAGATCTGAAATCTTTGCTGTCTTACTCTAACAATATGATAAGATGTCCGCAAAGCATTGAAAATGTCTGACCTTTGAGCAGCGTTTTTGTTTGTGTCCGCCTCCATTGCTGACCATGTGACTGATGTTATTTTTTACCTTTTCTCCTTTATCTGGTTATAAACCATGCTAGTTAGTAATTGATTTTTCAAGATGACATGTTTTGTTAAAAAGAAAAACAAAAAACTAAGAAACATCCCCAGTTAATTTGCTAAAGTTATGGTAAAAAACAAACACAAAGGGCAGATAATAAAAATAATACTGTAAATCAATCAATCAATTGAAGATTGTAGTATTATTAATTTTAGATGTATCACAACAGCACAGACACACAATAAGCACACTTTCCTGACCTGCCCTTTATGCCCCTAACACTCTTCTCTATCACCCTCACCCCTCACTCCTTTACTACTTTCTCCTTATCCTTTTAACACCTCAGACTCCATGAAGATGACAGATTTAGAAGTCAGAGTTGCCATCTGCTTTTGAGACCTGTCATGCAGGCTGGAGAGGCTGTCAGGCTGGGCCTTCATTTCCCTCTTTACACAGACTTAAACCAGATGACATGTTGTGCCTTCAGTGGTCCTGAGACAATTGTAATTTAGTTCTGGGAATTTTTTGTGTCAATGGAAAGATAAAAGTGTTCAAAAGTCTCAAATCTGATTAGCACTTTAAACGGCAATAGTAATGGTGAAGTTATTCATCTCATCTCCTCGAATCTGGGTGACAGTGACAAACCAGAGACAAGGAAGGAGGAGAACACACGATTTCTGTTAAGAAGACAAAACTGTAGCCCCTTCTGTATCTGTGTGTTTCTATATATACAGTAGTCACTTCAATCATTAATCACACCTTATCTATTATATATTACTGTTCATATCTATCTATATCTGTATATATATTCATATAAAATACTGTTCAGTCTCCATTTAATATGAGACATTGTCATAAATTAATTTCTCAAACATAACAATGTAAGACTTTCTATGAATCTCCATACATTGTCACACACGCTTATTCCTTCTACAGCAAAGCTAACTTGTAAATTCAGAATTTATGTATTTTCTTTCCTATTTTGTGCATGTATGTATTGAAACTCTTTGATGGAAAGCGTAAGCAAATCTGTAACTGTCCACCCACTCCATTATCTCTCATCCTCCTGGTTGAGTAGCCCTGCTTTAAATTTTTCTTCAAGTTGGTAGAGTGAGGGCTGAATGACATGATGGATGATCTCAAACCAAAGTCAAACTTAACCATTAAATGGCTGACTGCAAAATATGACTGCCTGCCGACTTCAATGTCATTGAACAGTGCTGGCCTGTGCTCTGATCTTATGAATGATTTGTATTTCACAGTCTGACAGTCTCTAATAAGTCTGCTGGTGCCGTTATTCACACTTGAGTGTCTACCACAAGTTCATCCATCCTGAGTATTTTCAACAACAGGATGAAACTTCTAAAAACATCAAGTGCCATCAGTATATAAAATGGTAGTCCTTTAGCGATGTACCTGCTTTTTAATTGTAATTTGACTGGCTTATAAACTGTCGCTTCTGGATACACTGATGAGGGTTTGATTTCTGTGCCCAATTGTTCTCTGTGTGTAGTTTTCATGTTCCCCCCATGTTAATGTGTGTTGTCCTCTGTTTTTCCTCTAATATTCCCTTAAGATGTGCAGGTTTGGTAACTCAGCTCCACTAATGTGACCCCCATGTGTGATTGCTATGGTGTGCCGGAAGGGGCCTGTGATTGACTGCTGCCCGCCCAGGACTGTTTCCTGTCTCACATTCGGCACTGAAAGGAGAGTCGTTATCATGTAGAGGTTCATTATTATGTAGGAGGACGTTCGGCAAAAGCTAGAAATCTCAGAGATGGGCCATTTTAAAGCACTACTCCACTATAAAGGCCAAAGTAATAAAATGTCAGAAAATGGGGCACACTTGACTTTCCTTTTAATGTAAATTCTGCAATCTGTTAAAACCCACCCAAGTTATCTGTGTGGTGTATCCCGGGCGTTCAACCTGGCTAATACCCGCAAGCCGCCAGGTGGAGCCCTCCCTGCAGTATGGAGGTGCCCCGAAGACCAGCAGGGCATCATGGACATTGGAGTCTTTATGCACAGCCCTGCTGGATACCTTGGGGGCCACTAGGAGAGGCTTCAGGGAGGAATGATGTTTATTTGCCATACGCCCCGGAAGAACGTCCAAGTCACATGGACAAGGGGAATGACGTGCTCCCAGGGTGAAGAAAAGGACTTTTGATCTGACCCGGACGTGATTGGAGTCACATGGACTAGGGATTGGAACACTTCCGGGTCAGAGAATATAAAAGGACTGTGGGAGCTCCCAGATGGTGAACTAAGCTGGGTGGAAGGGTAGCAACGCGTCTGGGAGTGGAGGATTGTGTATTATTGATTAGTGACTGTGTTTAATGAGTATTGAGGAGAGGAGGGTGCTTTGTGCACTGTTGATTAATGAAAAGTCATATTGTTGGACTTTAATCTGGTGTCTGGCGTCTTGGACACGTTTTCAAGGGAGTGACAGCGCCCCCTATCTACCACATCTGTTATGTTTTGATGTAAAAGTATTCAAATCAGAAATGAATTAAATGAAATGAATCAGTGCAATTAATCTGCCTCCACTTTCAACAACATGCATTCTGATTTAGATAAAGGTGTCTTCTGCATCTTGAAGTCTCTGCCCAGCTCCGTGCTTTGCTTAACTGACATTAATGGTCAAATTGCTGCCCTGACACCACTGACTCAGCAGATAAACCTCTCTCTAAGCTGTCTTGTCATCAGACCTATGATGTCGGTGTCATCAGCAAATGTAATAATGGAGTTGAAGCCGTCACTGGCAACACAGTTATAGGTGAACAAAGAGTGCAGGATAGTACTAAGCACACAATCCCATTATTTTAAAACTGTGGTGTCATGCCTCCAAAAACAGATCAAGAATCCGGTATAAATGTGACTAACCTGCCCAGAAGAGGCTCACCTAAGCTCAGCCAGTCCCTAAATACCACATGCTGGCTTAATGCCCCAAAAATAGGACTGCTGGGGTCAAAGCTCAATGTTCAATCTGAGCTCCTAATCTACTGGGCTGAGCCGCCATGGCTGATCCTGCAGGGCTGTTGAGAACAGGCAGACATTTTATGAATTCAGAGGCTTTTGAGTTGCTGTCTTCTTCACCGACAATCCGGATTTTGTTGATGCTTTGGAGCAGAGGGATCAGCAAAGAAATGCAGAGTTGTAGAAGCTAACAGGAAAAAAGGACATTAATAGTGAAAGAATATTTAAAGAACAAGTTTAAAGAGACCATCACATGAGAAAAAGAAATGTGGCAAACTAATATTATGAATGATGAGAGTACAGAGGGATGTTAAAGAGTGCAAAGAGTGAGTGTTAAAGTTTGAGTTTTAAAAGAGGATTCTTAGAATCTGTAAAGGAAACACAAGAGAACAACATCCCTGTAATGTCTTCTCTGAGCTGAGAGCGAGGTCACAGTCACCAGAACTCTTACAGCTCTTACAAGGCCCTCAGCAGAACACTTCATAACAGCTCAGAATTTAAGAGACAGCGATGTCAGTGACCTGCAGGCTGTGGTGGAGAAGTAATCAGAGTGCTGTGAGCTCTTAACTTTAAAAATGTATTCCTAAGAAAATAATTTTTCCTAAGCAAAATATGAATGTGGCTATGGGTTTCTATTATGTTAATATTATAAACTTCTCCTTCCTCCTCATCTTTTCCCACTTTTGTGTGGGGTCGATGTTCTTAATGAACCTTGTGAAAGGATTCCTCACAACACAGAGAAAGGTTTGGGGATGGTATACTTGAGATAGGCTGTCAAAACGGAAGTTTGTGGTTCAAAATGGTACAGGTCTTAACAGACGTCAGTCCAACACAGAATGGTACAGACAGGCAAACATGGCGGGTTTATAGCGATGCAGGAACTGGAAGTGACTTCATCGGGTCCAGAACCAGAGGTGACGTATTTGAGTCCAGGTAAAATTTCCTGTGGAAGATCTTCCGATGAAAAAGATGAAGGATCAGTGCACTCTCTCACCCCCTGGTCTTGCATGGAGCCTTTCATCTGCCTTCTGTGCGAACATGTGCAACACGGACCCCCCCTCAGCCTAGACCCATTGGGTTGGGCATTCCTGTTTGAGAGATTGTGAAACTGAGAAAGAGCATCAGTGTTGTTGTTATGAGAGCCTTGTTGGTGAACAAGCAAAAACTTATAAAGCTGCAGGTCTAAAGACCACCTCGTGACCCGAGGGTTTGACTCTTTGTGCAAGGCCATCCACTGTAAAGGTGCATGGTGTGTAACCAAACTGAACTCATGACCCAGGAGGTAGTACCGCAGCAGTTTAATCACCCATTTGTTCACCAAGGTTTCCCGCTCCACCACCATATACCTCGTTTCCCGTTCCAGCAATTTCCAGCTCAGGAACATGACAGGTTGTTCGACACCATCGACGCTCTGGCTCAGCATGGCTCCCAGGCCTGAATCTGAAGTGTCCATCTGGAGTATATAAGGCAAAGTACACAAAATGCAGCTTCGGTGTCATCTTCCCATACCACATTGTTTGGGGTCCTCTTCTTTGTGAGATTAGTCAAGGGCTCTGCTCTCTCAGAAAACTGAGGCACGAACTGGCGGTTGTACCAAGCTAGCCGAGAAAGGCTTGAACTTGCCTCTTGGTTTTCAGACGGGGCCAATTCCTCTTACTTTGGTACACTGTGACCTCAGTATATCAGCCCACCAGGTAGCTTAAATATTTGGCTTCGTTCACTCCAAAGAAACTTTTCTTTGGATTAATATAAAGACTGGCCTTTCCTAGCATTTGCATAACCACTTTGACCTGCTGTAGGTGCTCCTTCCATGTGCTGGAATAAATGACAACGTCATCTTGGTACGCCGGACTGTAAGAGTTATGAGGATGGAGCACTTTGTTCACCAGATGCTGGAAGGTTGCAGGTGTCCCGTGTAATCCGAATGGAAAGACACGATACTGCCAGTGACTGTTAGGGGTATTAAACACAATCTTAGCCTTTGCAGAGTCCATTAAAAGAACCTGCCAGTAGCCCTACTTCATGAAAAGAATGGTCAGAAATTCAGCCCATCCCAGTCACTCAAGGGGGTTGTCAACACATGACATTGGATAGGTATCAAACTGGAAAACTTGATTAAGCCACATGAAGTCATTTCAAAGCTTCCAACTTCTGTCAGAGACCAAGATTATAGGATTGGTCCAGGGACTATAACTCTGTTCTATCACACCTAGTTCCACCATTCCCTTGATCTCCAATTCTACTTCCACTCTTTTATCCTTTACGATGTCGTTATGGACATTCTCATATGATCTACCCAGGTTCAGTCACAATGTCATGTGCAATCAGGGAGGTCTGCCCTGGTTACTCACTTACCACCTCAGAATCAGAAAGGATAACTGTTTCCAGCTCTCGTCTCTGTTTGGCAGACAAATTGGGTCCGAAGTTAAGGTCTGATTTGTGAGTAAAGAGAGAATGGGGCTGACTGGAGCTGGGGTCAGGCTCCATGTCCTTCCATGGGTTCAGCAGGTTCATGTGATACACCGGTTCACTTTGCCGATGATTGGGTTGTTTGACCAAACAGTCAATGAGTCCCTTCCTCTACTTAACTTTGTAGGGGCCTTGCCAATGGGCCAGTAGTTTAGAATGGGAAGATGGGGACAAGAACAATGACACAATGACCAGGTTGGATCTCCCGTAGAGATGTACCATAATCATAATGACGGACCTGAGCTGCTTGCACCTTTTCCTTATGTGTTTTTAGAATAGGTCGAATCTTTTTGAATCTATTGTGTAACTGCGCAATATACTGTCGAGTATTTGAGGAGGGGAGGGCCTCTTCCTCCCAACCTTCTTTTAAAATATCCAAAATACCTCTTTGTTGTTGCCCATATAATAATTCAAATGGTGAAAAAACTGTGGAGGCTTGTAAGACTTCCCCATAGGCAAAAAGGAAAAGGGGGAGGAGCTGGTCCCAGTTCCTCCTATCCTCGTTGACCACTTTGCAGAGCATCTGCTTGAGGGTCTGATTAAGCCAACCGACTAGACCATCAGTTTGAGGATAATATATCAAGGTCTTTAAATGCTTTATCTGAAGTAACTTGGCAGCTTCCCTGAACGTCGTCAAAGTAAAGTGCGTCCCTTGGTCTGTCAGGACTTCCTTACTCATGCAAAGACACCTACTAATTTTCATACAAAGGCTTTGGAGGTGAGGACTGTATAATATGGGATGTTGAGTGTGAATGCCTTTGACCAATACCACTGCATTATTACCAAATTATAGGGAATCGTCATTCCATTGTTCCCTGAATTGAAAGTTCAGCTGTGAGAGTGAATCCACAACCAACTTAAGGGTCGTGGTTTCATCCCACTCTGCCACTGTGCAGGGTGATGACATCCCATAGTGCGACAGCCCTGTAATTACCAAGTCATTCTGAGGAGCTGCATCTACACTCCCACCCAGCTCTATACACGGCATGGAGACAGCTTGGGACGTAATTTCTCCATCCATAACTAGGCCCACGTTTTTTTAGGAGTGGCTTGTGATAGGCCGCTTTTACTATCAGACCAATCTCTGGAAAGGGTGGATTTGGAAGGACTACTACTACTATTTTTTTTTAGAGATCCTTCATATCTAATGACACAGGTCACAGGTCAAATTGGTCTTAACTTTTACCCATTGACGTGGCAACATGAAACGGCGAGCAATAATGGATATGTTACTGCCAGATCCATCAGGGCTTTTACCATATTTCCATTTACTATTACCATTCCTATATACGGGTTTGTTAGGGGATTAGACAGAGAACACCCCCGACCTCCTCCTCCTGTTTGGCCCCCCTCACCACCAAGCAAGAGATGTGGCAGAGGAATTAGTGGCTTCAACACTCGCTCCAAGTGGAGATGTCCGGGTTAAATGTTAGGGACGCACATTGGTTGGTTTCCTTTTTAGATACTACCTGGCTCTCCCTGAGTGTGAAACTGCTTGATTTTTCACAATGGCCTCAATGAGATAGATCATATTTTTAAAGGATCGTCCCTGGGGCAGCTGGACCAGATATTTGGGTAGTGTGATTAATATAAAGAAACAGTTGAGTTCCACAACCTGACTGGAGTTGTTTCTATCTGGCTGTAGCCAGCACATGATTTTTCCCCATAGGCTTAAATGCCTGAGGGTGGGTTGGCCACTCTGGGTCAAACTCCCACCTCAATAGTTTCCTCGCCTGCTGGCCTGGGGCTTCTTCACCTTTTACAAAGGACTTTGCCTTTGTTGGGTTTTTGAGGGGCAGTCTCCTCCTCCGAGTGACCATAACAAGCCTTCTGCACTTCCCCTTTCCAGCATGGCTCTGTTCTGTTAGCCACCTTTACACTCACCCCGTGGACTGTACCAAATACTAAATTCTGAGATGGGGCTTGAGCCTGCTTCTCCCGAACCGTGACCCAAACCACATCCTCAGCTAATTGGGTACGGTACTCACCTGGACCCAGAAGGGTTGGAGTTGAGTTTATAGGTTCTGCTCCTGGTTATTCCTGGAGACAATCATCCTGCGACTACGCAACTGTGAAAGGATTCCACACAACACAGAGAAAGTTTTGGTGCAGCCATCTGTATATATGAGATAGGCTGTCAAAATGGAAGTTTCTGGTTCAAACTGGCACAGGTCTTAACAGATTTCAGTCATCGGTTTTAAAGACAGGCAGGGGAAGTGATATCATTGAGATTGGAACCAGAAGTGGAGCTATCGAGTCCAGCCGAAATTTCCCATGGTTGGTCTGCCAATGAAAAAGAGAAAGAATCAATGCAATGCCCTTCAGCTGCCTCCCATTAGCACGTGTGTGATAACCTTCTCGATTCAGCTTGGTCCTGCACCTCCTCACCAGTCAAGCCCTTTTCCTTCAGATCTTTTACTTTATCCATCCACCTCTGCTTTAGCCTCCCTCAAATTCTCTTCCCCTGCACTTCCTTTCCTGTCACTCTTTTGCCCACATATTCCTTGTCTGTCCTCATCAATGCCACTTCTAGTACTTTCTTACATATCTCTCCTACTTTTGTTTTACCTCTTGCTTGTCTGATTTCTAATTCTGTCCTTTGTTGTAACTCCACGCATCCATCTCCACATTCTCATTTCTGCCACATCCACCATCTTCTCCTGCTGTGTTCCTTTAATTGTCCATGTCTTAGCTCCGTATGTCATTGCTGGTCATATCACTGTCTTAAAACCTGACTTCTAATTCTTTGGCCACACAACACTCCTGATAACTTTTTCCAATTCCTTCCATCTTCTTCCTATTTATCTTCAAACCTCTATCTTCTGAAGATAATGTTTGGTTATTTATTTTGCAGTACCACAACATTATTTTTTTTTAAATATGGACACCGACATGTTATGATTCCTCTTACCAGGACACTGTTCCTGGTTGCCACAGAATGGAATTTTTGGACATCGCCATGTTACGTCTTCAGCACGACTTCTCACATTTTGGTGTGATGGTTTACTGATGGTACTCATGATTTTGTTATGAACATGACTGGGACCCCCAAAGCACTTAAGTCACAAGAACACATCCAAAATTGCTCACGAGGGGTGATTAACTGTCAAAGCCCATCTGGTAATCTAGGCAAACACAGGTCTTCAAAAAAGATTATATGAAGTCATCAGTCAACAGTCTAAGTGGGCTCCAGTAACTGGAGGAGGAGGCTGATTACAAGAAATATGGAGGGCCCGCTGATTCTGTAGTATATGAACAGGACCAATGGACAAACTCAAAGTGAACTTGTCTAGAGGAGTGTTCTGCCTCAGCACTACAGCATGATGGGTAAACAGCCAGGCCAGAGGGCTGATCAGCTCAATGTGTCATAGAAGTGTTGGGTTAATCCCACTGACTTTACGTGTCTTCACTTCACTGATCATCTTCCTCTGCTGTCGAAGGAGCTTCATAAACTCCACATTTCAGTGGTGGTACTCTCTGAGGTGCGCAGACCTGGGACTGGCCAGATCTCTGTTGGTGGGTACACCTTTAACTGATGTGGTCACTCTGATGGCTGTCATACTTAAGGAGTAGCTGTTGCTGTGATGGATTGGCTCCTTCTGATGGTGTCCAATGTCACTCCTTTCAATGAGAGTATTATGAGACTCAGATTACAGCACTCTCTGTGTGCTTTGTCTGTTGTCTCAGTGTATGTTCTGACCGTGATGTGTGATGTCTCAGTGAGGGAGACATTTTATTTGCTCTTCGCTCGGTGACTGACACTCCTCTGGTCATAAGTGACTTCAATGCAACCACTGGCACTGACAGGGTTGGCTATAAGGATTGTGTTGGTTCCCATGGGTCTGGTGACTGTGGTGAAAGTGTCTGCATGTTACTTGACTTTGCAAAATGTCACGGGCTGTGGATCACTGGATCCTGGTTCTAACACCCTGTGCCACATATTTGGACTTGGTACTCCAATACTGGTGATGCGGTGATGGAGATCGATTACATTCTCATTGGCAGACACTGGAGGCTCTTGGAAAACTGCAGTTTGTGCCCAGTTTATGAATTCTGACCACAGACTTGTTGTTGCTACTCAGAAGATCCTGCTTAGGTCCAGTAGGCAACCACCTACTAGGAAAATGAGGCTGGAGTGAAGGTCTGGTGTGAAGAGGAGTTTTACATTTACTGAATCACAGGAAAGACAATTCTGTTAACAAAATGCATCTACAAAAAAAGGGTGAAAATATTATAAAGGTGGGATGTGCACAAACATTTAGAGTAAACTGAGAAGATAAACAGGAAGAACCAACCCAACACTAGAAAAAAAGACGACACTTTACTTTAAAATATGTACCTCTTAATGTGAGGAGCATCAGAAATAAAACGCATGAACCAAAGGTAACAGAACTGGCCAGAGGCTGTGATATTGTAACAATGATGGTGTCTGCATTTTTTTTCTTCAAGATTTTCTATTTGAATGTGGTTACCTGGGATTGCCATTTATGCACTTCTTCTTTACTCTCTTCTGGTCCTGTTTGTCATTTTTGAGTTTTGTAACTAAACATTTTGCTTTATAAAGAGTCCTCATTGCTTTTTGGTCACAAACAGGAGTTTTTGTGGTTTTCTCCCTCTTCGGGTGCAGTTTAATACTTTTGAAATTTTTGAAAGCTTTGTGAACATTAAAAGCCAGTTTCCTCATTTTGGGCCTGGTTTATGAAAAGCCTCAGCTTTGAGTTGTGAATTGGCTGGTTGGGTGAGTTTCTTCTGGGTGGCCAGTGAAGGTCCTGGTCTGCTTTTGTGACACTTCATGAGACCATTATTGTAGTTTAATATTATGGCATATTTTGTCTGTTCCTCCTAATATTTTAAGTTGGTTTGACTGAGGGCAATGGGCCTTTTTAATTTTTTTATGGTTTGTTTGTTTCTTCTCTCCTCATTCCCCTTCTCAATGCCATGTCTGATCAGTTCTCCTGCTGTTTTGAGAATCTCTGAGGTACTCCTTCAGTGCACAGACCTCCATGGTGAGGTGTCTTACTGTCAGACAGGAGTAACAGCGTATACGTTCCATTTTTCTTTTATTTTCTGGTTGGTAACACCAAAGGCTTTGCATAGGTGGCTTAGTAAAAAGCAGACATCTTCAACCTCTATCCCTCTGCAAGCTGCTGGCTCCACGGTTGAGCCCAGCACCGCTGCTACCAACACGGAGCACAGCGCACCCACGTCAGGAACTAACACTCCAAAAGATGTAGATAAGCCTACACAATCCTCCAGCTCTGTGCCCATGTCGGGTACTCCAAACCTCTGCCTTCAACAAAATACACAGTCCGGTCTGCCTGATTTAAATATGGATAGCACATCCCAGCCCATTTTAATGAATTATCACAAGCGCGCATTCGGAAAGACACTCAGATGTGAAAGCTGGTATCAGTATCGACCATGGCATGAATATTTTGTTGTCCGTGATGCCATCTTTTGCTTTGCCTGTCGTAAATTTAGTGTTTCCAGTTCGGACCGCAAGAACATATTCACCAAACATGGCTACACTAAACAGAAAAAAGCTCTAGAAAAAGTCGGTGGCGGCATCCACAAACATGCGTCTAGTATCCCGCACGTCAGAGCCATGTCTGCATGTGAACACATTGAACACATTTTGTCGCAGACATTATGTTTCACACACATACATTACACCCACACTGAAAAGACTTCTAGAAATACGATGGACCAGTCATTATGATGTCACAAAGTCCATTGTCAACAATGAGGAAGCTATAAGGGGGCTTCTCTCAGAGGTAGCAGAGGCTGACACTGAATCTTTATTCTTTGCATGAGTGTGTAGCCACAAGGATCCAGACATAAATTTTGTCAGCAGTCATTTTAGGCAAGTAGGCAAGTGCCTTCAGATTTCGTGTCTGTGTGTCCTGTGCGTCTGTGCACATCAACTGTTCAGGCATCAGACAACAAAACATGGACGTGTTCACAGAGGAGCGGAGTACAGTGCCGTACACACAATGGCACACACAACAGGGGGCATATCCTCTGTCCTCAACTGTGTCCACAGAGCTCCGTGTCCATTCAGTTTCTGAGCAGAAATCTTCTTTATCCACCACATTTGGAGGTCCAATACAGGAAATTCGAGATCTAGAAGTGAGTTGTGGTTAAGACAGGAAAACAACCAGCCATTCACTGACTCACCAACACTGAGCAACAAGCTCTTCCCTCCATGTTACATGAATATTGGCTAAGCATAATAAAGTCTTTACTGAATGGTGGAACTCAAAGAGTCTGTTGTAGGCATTTACTGGAGCTAGCGAGTGATAAATTGATGGATAAAGTTTATGAAGACATGAAACAGATTACTGCATGTTGGGTTCACGTATTAGCAGAGGAAATGCAAAGCTGGTGATACATGGAGTCAGATGCGCTGATTTTGTATCCGTAGCCATCAATGAATCGACAAACAACACAAACACTGTGTTTATGTTGAATATTTTGGAGGTTTGAGGTCCCTGAGCAGCTGTTCATTTTACTTTAAGTGTCTCTTTTGAACTATTTGTGCTTAACACAAACATGGTGTGATTATATAATGATGTTGTAGTGAATTGAAAAGCACTCTGAAAGGTGGAGTGAATGATCGAATTTTATTATGAATTCTCTTTTAAACTTTATATGTCTTTTTATCCTGAATTCAGCAGCTGCCATTTCAAATTCTCGGCCTGTGTCTGATTTTAGAGATGTTTAAAATGACCCTGATCATGTCAAATCAAGTTAATTGTATTGTCATGGGCAGCACGGTGATGCAGTGGGTAGCGATGCTGCCTCGCAGTAAGGAGCTTTGGGTTTACTTCCCGGGTCCTCCCTGTGTGGAGTTTGCATGTTTTTCCCGTGTCTGCGTGGGTTTCTTCCATGTGTTTCCTTCCACAGTCCAAAGACATGCAGGTTAGGTGCATTGGTGATACTAAATTGTCTCTGGTCTGTGCGTCTTGCGGTGGGCTGGCGCCCTGCCTGGGGTTTGTTTCCTCCCCTGCGCTCTGTGTTGGCTGTGAATGGCTCCAGCAGACCACTGTGACCCCGTAGTTATGATATAGCGGGTTGGATAATGGATGGAGGGATAGATGATAGATTCATGTGAAAATTGTATGCGGAAATTCTTTTTCGATGAAATACACATGGAAATAATTAAATACATGAATACAAGATATATACATAGATATACTCAGTTTATTCATGCAGTTTTTTTCTTATGTTTGACTGTTTAACAACTTTACGGCCTGTTGGTAGAAACTGTCCCAGAATCTCCCAGTTCAGCTTAAATTAACTCAGTTGATTTTTGTTTTGTGCTCTTCACTGGTGCAGGCACAGAGCGTTGTGACAAATTCACAGATAAAATGTAAATCTGAAACTTTACAAGTGACTCACTAGATAAGGTGTGCGAGTGCCAAAGGCTCTGAAGGGATGAGCAGGAAAAGCAGCTGTGCAGGATGGCCGAGGTCTTTAATGATCCTGTTTGACTTTCTAAGACAGCGAGTGTTGTGTACGTCCTGAGATAAGGCAGCTCAGCTGGGTGCCATTGATGTTCTGTGCCACCTTCAGTGCCCTCTGCAGGGCTTTACACTCTTGAGCTGTGCAGGTGTCATGTCAGGATGTGGTGCAGCCATTGAGCGTTGACTCCACTGGGCACCTGTAAAAGTTCAGGAGAGCAGATGGAGAAAAATAAGATCTGGAGAGACATCTGAGGAAGGAGAGGCAGCACTGAGCCTTCTGGACAAGATGACATATGTTGTGCCCACTTCAGTTTGTCAGTGATGGTCACTCTGAGAAATGTAAAGGTGCTCACCCTCTCCACAACATCCTGTCTAATGTCAAAGTCAGTGTGGTCTTCTTTCTTCTTCCTGAAGTCTCTGCCCTGCTCCTGGTTTTACTAACATTTAGTGTGAGATTAATGACCTGATACCACCGAGTCAGAAGGTAGACCTCCTCTCATTATTGTTAGTGATCTGCCTAAAATATTGGAATAACCAGGAAATTTTGTCAACTTGAAACATAGTAGGGGGCTCAGCACACTACCCCATGGAGGGCATGAGTTGAGTGTTAACATGGAGGATGTCATGCTGCTAATCTCACATGCTGAGACTTGGTAATTAGGATGTCGAAACCTAAATGTCAATGGCACAGAATCCTAATTTGAGGAGTTTTGTGGTCAGCTTTACTTGTCCAAGAGTATTACGTGCTGAGCTGTAGTCTTTTTACCAGGACTTAAATATTACAGCTTGTGTTATCCACATGTGCCAGGATGGTCTGAAGTGCAAGGGATATGGCAAAAGGATATGTAAAGGATATGGCATTTACAATGCTGTATTGTTATAGAAAATGAAGGTGATGAGGACATCTGGAATATAGATAGATAGATAGATAGATAGATAGATAGATAGATAGATAGATAGATAGATAGATAGATAGATAGATACTTTATTAATCCCAAGGGGAAATTCACATAATCCAGCAGCAGTATACTGATACAAAGAAACAATATTAAATTAAATAGTAATAAAAATGAAAATGAAAAAAAAAAATAAATAAATAAAAAAGCAGACAATATATATATTTATTATTCTATTTAATGTGACCCATTACCAGTCTGGCAGAGCATTTCATCACATCTGGGGTGAGTGCCACCAGTTTGGAGTCACAGACTGTCTACTTTTGCTTTTCTCAGAAAAATTGCTCTACTTTTGAAGAAGACAGGAGCCACAGATTCTCTTAGGGAAACTGAAAAGAATGAGTGAGAAGATAACTTGGGGTAAGAGAAATCCGGCTGGATTTGGCAAATGGGCACCAACTGATAATCTTAGGTTTATCAGTCTTCCAGTTACCAGCTACTTCAGACTTGATATTTTCTTCTCAGTTATCTTCCTGTAAGATCTCACACACGCTGACTTGTTTTCACACCAAGATGGCACAAATGATCATCGGCATTCGATTTCTGATGTGTGGCCACTGTCCTGATTTGTCCTGATGTGGTGTCACCTTTGTGTAAACCCTGCTTGGTGTCTCCAGTGCACTGTAATGACTTCTGACTGTGAACATTTCAGGAGCTGATTGAACACTTTAAGATGTCTTCCACTTTGTTTTCTCTTATCGTTAGCCCTGGTGGTCTCTTACAAGTAGTGATTTGTGTTTACAGTCGTCCTTCTTCACGTCCTCTGTATCAGTTTATGTATTGATATAAAGTGTTTCTGCCTCACTCTCTTATTCCTCCTCTAGTTATTATCTCTTTTATGTTATTCTTTTTCATTAAATGTGTACAAAACTCCTGTGCAGTGGTCTCAGATTAGGAGGGTCTTAAGCTTTGATGTGCTATTTGTGCTTTAGATTTGGTGAGACATCGGTGGGCTGGCGCCCTGCCTGGAGTTTGTTTCCAGCCTTGTGCCCTGTGTTGGCTGGGATTGGCTCCAGCAGACCCCCGTGACCCTGTAGTTAGGATATAGCAGGTTGGATGATGGATGGATGGATGGATGGATTTGGTGAGAGTTGAGATATTAAATTCAATCATTCCATACAAATCAATCAATTTTTACAAAATTTAGGATTGAGAACAAGTTGACCCCACCCCTGAGAGAGAGAGCAAGGCCAATGGAGTAAAACTTAAAGCTTGTAAACACACCTAAATTGATGAGTTTGATGAGCTAATAAAGATGAATGGAGAAGAAAAAGAAATACAGAAATAATTGCATCTTCTGTGCTTTAAGAGCAGATTCTAAAATATTACTGATTAGATCCTGCCATGGTTTGAAACAAATCTGTACAGATCCTCTAACTGAGTATTTGATTTTTTCCAATTTCAAATAGTATAAAACATCTGTTTTCCACTGACTTAAAAGAGGAGAGTTTGGGTTCTTCCAGTTTAGCAAAATAAGTCTGCATGCGAAAAGAGTAGTGAATGCAATCACAGCCCCTCTGTAAGCCCACCAACAACAGCTGTTAATGGGTTAGGAGGGATTGTGAGACCAAGGCTTTCTGAAAGGTAATTAAAAATTTTGGTCCAGAATGATGTTAATTTGGTGCAGGCCCAAAATGTGTGACCCAGTGAGGCTGGGACTTGATTGCAGTGCTCTCAGGTTGGATTTTGCCCTAGAAACATTTTGGAGAGTTTTAGACGAGACAGATGTGCTTAAAATATAATTTTGAGTTGAATAATTGTATGCTTTAAGCATATGGAGCTCGAGTGAATTCTCTGCATTGCTACTTTCCACTTCTTTTCTGATACATTAACTGAGAGATCTTTTTCCCAGTGTCCTCTTGGATCTTTGAAAGGGAGCGATTGTAAAATGATTTTATATATTGCAGAGATTGTGTCTGAGTCCTTGAAATTGAGCAATATTTTTTCCAGCATGGATGAGAGTGTAAAATAAGGAAAATCGGGCAGGTTCTATTTAACAAAGTTCCTAACTTGAAGATAGTGAAAGAAATGTGTAGCTGGAACGTAAAATATGGAATGTAATTGTTCATAGGCTGCAAAGACGTCGTCTATATAAAGATCTCTAAGCAAGTTAATCCCAATTTTTTTCCAGATATTAAAAACTGCATATGTTTGTGAAGGTTGAAAGAGGTGGTTCTCTTGCAGAGGTACCACAGATAAAAGCTTCTCTATCTTAAAATGCTTTCTTCATTGGTTCCATATTCTGAGTGAGTGAAGCACAATTGGGTTATTAGTATATTGCTGATAACTTGCATTTATTGGGGCACAGAGCAGGGAATATAAAGAGCACTGCATGATTTTAGTTCTATTGTGGACCAAGCCTGTGTATGTTCATCTATTTGTGTCCAGGTTTTTATAGCTTGTATGTTTGCTGCCCAGTAATAATACTGGAAGTTAGGTAGAGCCATGCCACCTTCTGCCTTTTGTCTTTGTAGGGTCGCGCTTTGGACACATGGATGTTTTGACTTCCAAATAAATGAGGTTATTGCTGAATCTAATTGCTTAAAAAATGATTTATTGATGTATATTGGAATGTTTTAAAATAAGAAAGGAGCTTAGGAAGAATATTCATCTTAACAGTGTTAATTCTTCCAGCTAGAGTGAGATGAAGGGTTGACCATCTATGCAAGTCTTGCTTAATTTTTTCCATGCAGACGGCGAGATTTTGTTGATATAGAGCTTTATGTTTACTTGTGATGTTTACCCCTAGGTATTTAAACTGTTCTGCAATGATAAAAGGTAGGGTATCTAATCTAATATTATATGCTTGAGAATTCACTGGAAAGAGTACACTTTTATTCAGATTAATTCTGAGACCAGAGAGCTTTTGAAATTCTGTGAGTGCTGCTAAGACTGCAGGCACAGAATTTTGTAGGTCTGATATATACAGTACCATGTCATCTGCATTTAAAGAAATTTTCTGTTCCAGTCCTTCTCTGCTAATCCCCTTTATCTGATCAGTATTTCGACAGTGTATTGCCAGTGGTTCAATGGCGATTGCAAACAGCAGCGGTGACAAGGGGCATCCTTGTCTAGTACCACGTTCTAGTTTAAAGTAGTCTGAACAGATATTGTTGATACAAATTGAAGCTTCTGGATTGCTATACAGTAATTTAATCCATTCACAAATGTTCAGGCCAAACCCAAATTTCTCCAATGTAGTAAAAAGGTATTTCCATTCAATTATGTCAAATGCTTTTTCTGCATCCAATGAAAATAATATTTCTGTGGTGTTTGACTTGGTGAGTATTTAACATTAAACGGGCTTCGGAGATTTGAAGATAAGTGTCGACCCTTAATAAATCCAGTTTGATCTTGTGATATTGCTGAAGGGCACACTTTCTCCATACTTCTACCTATGATTTTTGAGAGTATTTTAACGTCATTATTCAAAAGTGAAATTGGTCTCTATGATGCACATTGCAATAAGTCCTTATTTTGTTTAGGAAACACAGTGAAGAATGCTTGGTGAAGTGAGGAATAGTTTGATTGTCTCTGGCTTCTGTAAATGTTGCTAATAAGAGGGATGCTAGCTGAGCGGAGAATTTCTTATAAAATTCTGCAGGATAGCCATCAGGGCATGCTGCTTTCCCGCCTTGAAGTGACTTTATAGCACTTATAGAGATGTTAAATTCAATGTTTAAAGGCTGGCAATTTGTGAAATCTGAATTCCTCTTATTATTTGAAAATGCTTGTTGTGTTGTTTAATTCTGTAATAATATGAAATTCACAATATAGAAGGACCTTTCTCTTTCTATTAATTCACAATATCACTGAACACACATGAGAGCCTCAAAAGTCTCCTATAAATATCAATGATTTTTGTCTTTTTCTACTAATTTGACTAATTGCCTGTTTCTCTTTTGCCAGAAAAGGACCATCCCAGACCAATCATTTCCACAATAGAAGAATTAAAAGAATGTCCTTTAAAGTAAAATAAAGAGAATTGCAATGCAAAAAAAAAAAGAACTACCTGCCTGTTTGTCGTCTTGTCTGATTGTCTTTCTTTTAATTATCTACTTGATTTATGTTTTCTTGTCATACCTGACTTTGTCAGATTACCAAATACCACAGGCTACTCTCCGCCATTACTTCATTACTTACTTTACTTGATCACAGCCATAACTCAGGACTGGCGGAGTCGTCAAGATTCAAAGGCCGCTGATGTCTGCTCCAAACTCCCTTCAGGTTTATTTGAGTTCCTTCGTAAGACATTTACTGACATGGGATTGCTGGAGAACTTTCTTCATCAAAGCTTATCCACTCGGAGGGCTGATTGTAATGAAGGTTTAGTCGTCTTCAGCACTCAGTGTAACAAAACCAAACCATCCTGTACCTTTCACAGTCTCACATGATGATTGTCTGTTTATCAATGAAGTTTGAGTACAAAAACTAAAAGGTCTCTTTTGGACCGCTGGACAAATCTCTACCGGACAAATCCTTTGAGGCCCTCATGATGGACATCAGAATCAAATTAAATATAATTATATTATTGGATTGCTGACCTCCCATACCAATTTCCAAAGGTTATCAGTCATTTTAGATTTAAATTTAGATTTTGTCACATTATTTACAAGAAAATATATAATGTGTTTTTAACAGATGTTTTAGAAAGGGTTCACATTGAGAAAACAATTCAGTGCATTTGTACCAAATTTATGATCAATTCCAGAATTGGAAGCAGAAATGGAAAGCTCCAAAATAACAGCTTGTTATGATTTTAGTCCTGCACACGTCACAAAAAGCCTGAATACTACAAGAAAGGCACATGGCCCAGAAAACCACTGAAAGGGAGAGGACAACCGTACAACACCTGGTCGTAAATAACAAAGGCATACATTTTTAAATTCACACTTTTGGACAGTGTTGAAAAATGAAAAGGGAAACTAATATAAAAAATAAAAAAGAATTCATAGCCAAACAAGTTAAAACAAATGCAAATACAATAAACGCTTCAAAAGGGTAAACACTTTGAAAATTAAAAATGAAAGCCAAAAATAATAAAAACAGGCAATCCATAAAACATCAAAATCGAAACCCTGAAGAGGAAGATCACAAACAGGAGCTGAACGAGACGCACCACGGGGGGCTCAGACCTCCACACACGCCTGAGGCCTGCTGGGCCGCAAAAAAGGGCTTGGGTAAGCAGCACAGCAAAAGCAGCGTCCAGTCTGACTAGAATACAAACTAACAGAAATGTAAATTCAATGAGCACTCTTAAATATTAGAAAGAAAAAAAAAAATAAATAAATATTATCATTTAACAGAAATATTTACATAGAAAAATATCACATAACGATCAACAATTAAATAAAGCACTAAATTAAAAGAAATAATCAACACCTGAAATTGTGTTCTCTTTCTTTTCCGCTTTGCTACAGAGCGATCTGTTACACTTCATGTAGGCAGGCAGGCATTCACTATCCTCACTGCCTTTCACTCGCCAAAGCCAAGAGAATTAAAGCTGAACGCTCCGCTCCACCACCATCTTCTGCACTAATAATAAGCAGAATAATAAGGAATAAGCTACCATGTTACCTGAGAAGTTTTGAGACACACCTGAGTGACAAGAAGAAAATCAACTGAAAGGAATATCACAAGGAGCAGGCACTGCTGCAGCTTGAGTTCACCATCTCCTGTCATATTTTATTTTATTAGCATTTTTATTCTTTTATTATTTTACCCTATTAATTAATTTATTTATTGACCATCAAACTCCTCAATATTGGACTCAGAGCTGGGGGTTGATGGTTATCCTCCCTCTTATGAGACTTTTTGATATCTCTGTGGACATTTCGTGTTGATTTGCCAGCTTCCCATTTTTGAGGCATGAAGCCAACAGTTAGCATTTAGGGACTGGCTGAACTCAGGTAAGCCTCTTCTGGGCAGGTTAGTCACGGTATGGACGGATCCTTGACCTTTGTATGGAGGCATCACACCTCAGTGTCATAACAAAAGGATTGTGTACTTAGCATTGTCCTGATTTCTTTACTTACCTGTGACTGTGAGGCCAGAGATGGCTCTGATTCAATTATTATATTTGCTGATGAAACCAACATCACAAATCTGATGATAAGACAACTTAGAGAAAAGAGGTCTACCTGCTAAGTCAATGGAGTCAGGTAGCAACCTGAGAATTAATGTCAGAAAAGCCAATTAAGGAGCTGGTAAGAGACTTCAGGAGGCAGAAGATACGTCCATCAACCTCAGAGGACATGCTGTTGAAAGACTGATGAATTCCACAGGCTCGTTTAATTCAATTGATTTCTCATTTGAATATTTTTACACAAAAAATGTATATTCACAGATATTACTTTTATGATAGCCAGACATTTGTATGAATAAGCCTGAAAAATAAACCTTCAGATAACTTGGGTGGGTTTTATTATATTGCAATATTTACATTTAAAGGAAATTCAAGTGTGCCCCATTTCTTAACTTTTCATTTCGTTATAGTGGAGCAGTGCTTTAAAATGGCCCATCTCTGAGATTTCACACAAACTGTGTGTTTAGACAGAGCTGCCCGATGAGCTCGCATTCATTTCTAGTTTCTGCTGAAATTCTTCCTACATAATTATGAACCTTTACATGATAACGACTCTCCTTTCAGTGCTGATTGTGAGGCAGGAAACAACCCTGCAGCAGTCCATCACAGGCCCCTTCCTGCACACCATAGCAATCACACACGGGGGTCACTTTAGTGGAGCTGAGTAACCAAACCTGCACATTTTTAAGGGATATGTGAGAGGAAAAGCAGAGGAAAACACACATTAACATGGGGGAACACAGAAAACAACTGAGCACAGAAATCTAACCCTGGTCAGTGTATCTGTGAAGTGACAGTCAAATTACAATTAAAAAGCAGGTACATCACTTCAGAACTACCATTTCACATAATGATTGCACTTGATGTTTTCAAAAGTTTCATCCTGTTGTTGAAAATTCTCACAATGGATGAACTTGTGGTAGACGCTCAAGTGTGAATAACAGCACTAGCAGACTCATTAGAGGCTGTCTGACTGTGAAATCGAAATCATTCATAGCATGAGAGCACAGATCAGCACTGTTCAATGACATTGACGTCAGCAGGCAGTCATATTGTGCAGTCAGCCATTTGGGGTTAAGTTTGACTTTGGTTTGAGATCATCCATCACTCTGACACATAATGTATTCTCTTTTGAACAAGATTGCTACTTGCAACAAATGGGGACTGCAATGGGCTGTCGGTTTGCACCTCACTATGCAAACCTATTTATGGCAAAATTGGAGGAAGTTTTCATGTCAATGTGCATCTTAAAACCAATGTTATATCTCTGTTACATAGATGACATCTTCATAATCTGGATTGCCAGTGAGAAGGACCTCCTCCATTTTCATAATGAATAAAATTCTTTTCACTCCAACATAAAGCTGAAGCTGAAATACTGAAAAACAGAAGTCAGCTTCCTTGACACCACCGTTCAAATGAAAAACAACACCCTTGTAACTGCTGTTTTTCACAAATCAACAGAGAGACGGACCTACCTAAGAAGCGACAGCTTCCACCCCAAGCATATAAGGCGCTCCATTCTTTTTAGAAAAGCAATACGGTACAACCGTATTTGCTCAGACCCGACAGACCGGGATCCACAACTGCAGGAGCTCAGACAAGATTTCATCAGACAAGGTTATAACCCCAAACAACTGACACTCAAAAAAAAAGAGCTACTGCCATACCCAGAGACAACTGTAGGAACCCCAAAAGCAGTAAACAAGTTTGTTTTAAGTATGCTGCGTGTCAGAAATAGTATAATGTACTAAACTGTATTTTTTGTTGTTGTTTAATTATTTCTTTTTTTTTTTTATTGGGAAGATAAAATAATAATTGTGTTTCAGTATCCGATAAGAAAGCTCATTCAATATAGGTGTACTAATGCAAGCCAATCAATGTTGAGCTTAAGGTTGCATCATGATTTTAGTCACGCGATAAGGCAGTGTGAGGGAGATGGTGAACGTGTGTGCTGCCAGCGATATCTGCTGTCTTTATAAGGGAAAGAAAAAGAGTGCGTCATCTGTTTTAGAGACTAGTATATTCACTGTGATATCCAGCCCAAGTGAAGAGTGACGACGCTTGTTTATTTTTTCTCGGTTGTATTTCAAGTGCAGTTATGTTTGTTTCTCTACGGTAGCGGTCGCGATATTAAGTCATCATTTAGTTACGCTGCGAGTGTGTCTGTGACGTGAAGGCCTAGAAGCTGGAGAGACATTTGTTCGCAAGGAGCGAGAACTGCTGATAAAAAAAACCCTTATCACCGCCGAAGTCTTCAGAAGTGCAGCAAAACAGGACAGCGTGCATTTCTTCTTTCGAAGTGGATCGGCTGGATTCATTTAGGATTTCAAGACGGCTCATGAACGACGCTGAGTCTTTGTGTTGTTCGGTGAATACACGATTGTTTCATTAACTCATCGGAGAAAGTAAATGGATTCATTTTTCATGCAGGATTGACATTGGAATTCATCTTCTGTTTAATGTGCACCCACGAATGGGCCCCAACGTTAACGATCGATCCAACTTTTGAACTATTTGACTGACTCACGTACTTTTGAACTAGTTGACTGACTCATGCATACTTTGAATGGATCTGAATATCTATCCGTCTAGTGTTTAAATGGTACCTATATACTGTTGTGGTGTGAACTGCACGTTTGCTCGAGTCTTAAATTCACCTGAGATGGATGATGTGCTTTTTTTGTTTGGTTTCTTATATTAGATAGTTCTGAGGGGAAATGGAGTCCTTGAAAAGTGTTCTAACCAGTTTGCTATTATTGTGATTCAACTAAGGTATTCTAAAACAGAAACATAGACAAAGTTAAAAGATCAGAGAAGAGGTTTATGTCTTTTATTTTACCACAAACTATTACATTATTGTCATACAATAAATCGTTATTCTTTTTCCTTTTTACAAATTTGTATTCTGCTATTTCATTGAGACTAGAGAGTTATTTAAATTTAAGAAGAAATCAAGTTACTGCTAAAGTTTAAAACCGAAAGTAAAGAAGTTACCGACCTAATTCACCATTCAACTGCCGGGGATCCAGGATTCTTGTTGAGTATACAATTAAATTAACCCCTAGGGTTAAGAAAAGGGTTACACAACCTTAAGGAATATAAAAACAAAGACAACAAGAACCGCATCCCCCTCATTGTTACATACAGCCCACATCTTGAAGCACTTCAAAAAATTATAAAAGAACTTCAGCTAATGCTAAACAACGACCAAACACTGAAAAATGTATTTCCTGAACCTCCCCTCCTGGCATACAGACAACCGCCAAACCTGCAGCAACTAATTGTCCGAAGCTCCCTAAATGAACCAACAGAAAAGGGCACATCTCCCTGCCTACAGAAAAGATTTAAAACGTGTGCCCACATCTACAATAAAGACCGTAAAGTTACCCAACACAACATCACATAAAGGGGTCATTTTACTGCAGATCATCTAATGTGGTCTACCTAATTCTCTGCATGAAATGTCCTGACACTGCACTCTATGTGGGAGAAACTGGACAAACACTCCGCCAGAGAATGAATTTACACAGCTTCCACATTAAACATGGCAACACAGATGTGCCTGTAGCGGCCCACTTCAACAGCCATGGACACTGCGAGTGGGACTTTAAAGTCACAGGGCTTATGGGTAACTTCAGAACACAGCAAGAGAGAAAAGAATGGGAAGTTAAACTCATGTTAAAATGTAATACATTACAGCATGGCTTGAATAGAAACACGAGTTTTATAGCCAGGTATGAGGACTGTTAGCATCTCTCAGACTGACACAGACAACCTGACTACAGAGCCACATTGTATTGAAAAACTTATCAGAAACTTCAAAGGTCTTTGTTGGACAGTTATCTTATCTAAAGATCTTGACCATACATTGTTCTTCTCTCTCTTGTTAAATTAATCTTAGCCTGAATGAACTTATTATTTTTTTACATTTAAGATTTTTCCTTTAAAGATTTACCAATGTTGTTTCTTATCCTAGTGTGTGGATATAAACACAGGAAACTTCAGTTTCTGTACTACATCTCACCTGAAGAAAGGGCCTGAGTTGCCTTGAAAACTTGCATATTGTAATCTTTTTAGTTCGCCAATAAATGGGGTCATTTTGCTTGGCTTTTCTCTGGGTTTTAATACTAATCTGAAAAATGTGCCATTTTATTAGGTGGCACTTTTAAAATGTAAAAGTGCGAATGAGTGTGAGTGTGGCAAACACTAGACGGGCGTTTCTTCCATTCTTGTTTTTGTTTTCTGTCCCATGCCAGTGGGCCTCTTTTACAAAATAACTAGATGGTGGTGGACACTACTGATGTTAAAGGCGTTGTAAAAGCGGGTACTAATCGATGTCTTTGTAGATGATTTGTGGTGTCTGATGTTGTAAGAGTTACATCAAGTGAGGAAGTCAACTTAAATGAAGAAAAGGACCATTTTGGGGGTTTCTTTGCAGTGTTTGACATTGTTCTGTATTATTAATTGCTGTGTGAATATCATTTCTCAAGGGGATGACCATCAATACATCAAAATGGACAAGCAGGGAAACAAGAAGAATTGAAAAAGTTGTTTGTTAAATTCGAGGAGGCAAAGGATATTTTCAAAACATTTATGCCAGTGCCATTGGTGCTCCTTGTGGAATTTACAGATCTGATCTCACAAAGATATTACTGGACTGGTTGGTATGTTGACATTAAAAATGGGGAAGTTTTCTGGTCATTCTAATCCTTATTTTTAATAAGACTATAAGAACTAAAGAGATTGAAGAAAATGTGTAACATATGGACTGCTGTTTGTCAGGAGCTCATTAATTGACTTGTCATCATCAACAACAGCAACATTTATCTCTATGGCACACTTACATACAAATGATGGAGCTCAAAGTGCTTTACAGGATAAAGAAAGAAAAAAGATAAAAATATAAAAATAAAATTAGGCAATAGTAATTAACAGAGAATACAGTAAGGTCCGATGGCCAGAGAGGAAATACTTTAGTTGTATTTAAATTAAAATAAAAATAAATCAAACTGTCAGGTAGCGCAGTAGTTAGTGTCGGGGCTTCACAGATTCAGTGCCCTGTGTTTAAATAATGCTTTTATTTGTCCCTGGCAGAATTTTCTTTTTACTAAAAGAAACACTAAAAATGAATAAAAAACAATTATTATTATTATTATTATTATTATTATTATTATTATTATTATTATTATTATTATAATGACAAACAAACACCAATCTAACAGCAGACTCCATTTGAAATACACCCCAGAATACCTAAAAATAAAGACAAATGCCAGGAGTTCTCTACTGGGAATACAGCGTAGGTGAGGATCTCCTTACCTGGGGGGCTCGTCTCTCTCTGCTCTAACATTCACCACAGTGATTACAGATCTTGACCCCCTTTTTTCAGGCACTTCTTGGCTGCCCCCCTGATTATCCCATCCCATCATTCCTCTAACCGATACCCACAGCACTGGCTGCACAATCAGAACATTTGACATCTCCCAGCCTGAAAACTCCCATCTGATTCCACACAGTGATTGAAGTAGAAACTGTGAAAATTGAACTGCTTGTAAGCTACTAAGGATTAAAAGCTGTTTTATTAAAATGGCAGGTTATTCATACAAGGTGAAGTGAGCTGAAGACAAATGAAGACACATGAAGGGTGACTTTTCCTTCTTTGGGGCGCCTCTTGACACGACACAAAAAAGAAACTGTTGGCCGAATTGATGAAATGCTTACATGCTGTTTCTTAAGTAAGGGAGAGGGAGGAAAATTCAAATTAAAAGTTGATTGAAACAGGAAAACATTTCTCTTCTGTTTTTTACTTCCACGGTTTATTTAGATAGATAGATAGATAGATAGATAGATAGATAGATAGATAGATAGATAGATAGATAGATAGATAGATATGAAAGGCACTAGATAGATAGATAGATAGATAGATAGATAGATAGATAGATAGATACTTTATTAATCTCAAGGGGAAATTCACAAGTAGTAAAAAGTAGTAAGAAGTGTCCAGGGATCGAAGGGATTTGGAGTGAAGTGACATTGGGGAGGTCACGATAGAAAATGTATTAAAAAAATCATTTTGTGAATGAGGAGCCTCTGTTTGGAGGATTATGTACCAAAAGGAAAGAAAGGCGGCTCTCCGTGATGCTACGTAGAACAGAAAACAGGGTTAGATTTAAAAAAAAAAATAAAATGTAAATGGTGGAATAAACAGAGTGCGGGCAGGTGGCCAGTAGAAGGCACTGGTGATATGAGTGAAATACAGGAAGTTAGGAAGATTGTATGTGGAAAACATGAGGATGCTGTAGTCGAGGGCCATAAAGAATGGAAATAGTTTGATAGATGGGAATTAATCATTAAAGATAACGCCCTGGAAATGATGCAGAAATGCAATGAGAGACAGCAAAGCCAAATGAAACTCATGGTAGGAAAAGAAAAGCTGTTCTTGATAAAGCAAGAACCAACCCAAAAGTCCAGACAAAAGAAGGAAGAATAAGTAAATATATATAGCTCTTCTGGGGAAATTCTGAGGCATTCCCAGGCCAACTATAAGACATAGTCCCTCCAGCGTGTCCTGCGTTATCCCCAGGGCCTCCTCACAGTTAGATGTGCACCACACCAGGGTGGCGTCCAGCAGACATCCTGATCAGATGCCCGAGCCACCTCATCTGACTCCTCTCGATGCGGAGGAGCAGCGGCTCTACTCTGAGTTCCTCCCTGATGTCCGAGTTATCACCCTATCTTTAAGGGAAAGCCCAGGCACCCTGTGGAGGAAACACATTTTATCTACGTGTACTCGCAATCTCATTTTTTCGGTCGCTACCCACAGCTCATGACCACCTTTCGGCTCAGCTCCTTTTTCACCACGACAGACCGATGCAGAGCCCTCATCACTGCGGATGCCGTACCGATCTGCCTGTTGATCTCATGCTCTATTCTTCCCTTACTCGTGAACAAGACCCTGAGATACTTGAACTCCTCCACTTGGGGCAGGATCTCTCCCCCAACCCTAAGAGGGCACTCCACCCTTTTCCGGCTGACGACCATGGTCTCGGATTTGGAGGTGGGATTCTCATCCCAGCCGCTTCACACTCAGCTGCGAACCGATTCAGAGAGAGCTGAAGATCACGGCCTGATGAAGTAAACAGGACAACATCATCTGCAACAAGCAGTGACCCAATCCTGAGCCCACCAAACCGGACAACCTCAACGCCCTGGCTGTGCAAAGAAATTCTGTCCATAAAAGTTATGAACAGAATCAGAGACAAAGGGCAGCCCTGGCGGAGTCCAACTTTTACCGGAAACTGCTTCAACTTACTGCCAGCAATGTGGACCAAGCTCTGACACCGGTTGAACAGGGACCGAACATTCATTATCAGGGGGTCCAGTACCCCATACTCCCAGAGCACTTTCCACAAGATTCCCTGAGGGACACAGTTGACTGCCTTTTCCAAGTCCACAAAACACATGTAGATGGGTTGGGCAAACTCCCATGCACCCTCCAGGACCCTGCCAAGGGTGTAGAGCTGATTCACTGTTCCGCAACTAGGACAAAATCCAAACTGTTCCTCCTGAATCCGAGGTTCAAATATCTGATGGACTCTCCTCTCCAGGACCCCCGTATAGGCTTTTCCAGGGAGGCTGAGGAGTGTGATCCCTCTGTAGTTGGAACACAAGCTCCATTCCCCCTTCTTAAAGAGGGGGACCACCACCCTGGTCTGTCAATCCAGAGGAACTTTCCCCGATTTACATGCGATGTTGCAGAGGCGTGTCAACTAAGACAGTCCTACAACATCCAGAGTCTTGAGGAACTCCGGGCGTATCTCATCCTCCCCCAGGGCCCTGTCATCAAGGAGTTTTTTTACCTCAGTCCCAGAGATGGGGGAGCCCACCTCCAAGTCCCCAGGCTCTGCTTCCTCATTGGAATGCATGTTAGTGGGATTGAGGAGGTCTTCGAAGTACTTCCTGTAAATGACCCAGATTATTTGTTTTATTTGATATTTTTTAGATACTTAAATCCCTGAACGAATTACACCTTATAATGTTCATTAGACTCTTATTTTGAAATTGGGAACGGGCAACTTCCGGGAAGGAAGTTCGAACTGCTACTGTTTGCTCACCAGAAAAGGTTAATGAGAAAGTTATCGTTTTCCATCCATCTTTAAATTAGCATCTAGCTGGAAGGCGAACAGGTATGTTTGTGTATTGTACTTGTTGTTTACATTTCTGACAATTTGTAAACTTATTACTTGATTGTTAACAAGTTTCTGAGTGATCTGGCAGGCTGATGCTAGCACAGCCTAGGCGTTTTCTGTGAATTATTTAGCATAGGGGAAACGTAGTTATATCAAGTGAATGTTTATTTTGTTTTATATTATGATTACAGCTCTTACGATGTGTCTATGGTAATTTATGAATAAATGGGTTGGAATACCCCACCATGGTCCATTCGTCACGATCATTGAGTGCATCGTCTGAATAAATTCCGGCTGGAATGCTACACTTCCCCCTTCATTTCCTCTAGGGGGAGATAGCTCACAAGTTGGAATAAGTTCTTTTGTAACTGTGGCGTATTAAGTAACCTGAAACTATATAGATATAATATTAAAAGGCGATACCTCTCCCATAGTGATACGGTGTTAAGAAATCACATTAGAGAAAATAACAGATTTCTTTAATGATGATTTACGCTGCATTACAGATGAGGAAGCCATAGCAAGACTTTTATCAAGGTGGGATCTCGATGTATACAGTCTGCCAATTCCGTCGCTGTGATGGAAGGATTGTCAGGACGGATGACGATAACTCCCATCCGTCTGTTGGCTTCGAGGTGTTTGGCTGCTGTCCAAGTCTTTTATACTGTTTTCTCCATGTGTAGTGCCCCACTTACGTAAATCATGCCACTCCAAACAAGGCAAGGAGAGGATTCAATTTTATTTCTAATATACAGGAATAGTACAATTCCTATTTTCGGAGGTGTCCCTTTCTCTCTTCAAATGTTTGCCTAGCAGTTCTAAATGCTGAGAGCCCCTGTGTGCTAACTTTGGCCTGTACCTGCATATGAGGGGATTTATAAAATATTTTTTGTACAGAGCACAGTGACATTAAACTTATATTCTGATTACAATTCCCCGTGGGCCAATAATGAAAATAGAGAAATGAAAATAGATTAATGTTATAAATAATACAAATGAAAAAAATGACCAAACTATGACTGAAAAATAATAAAAAAAAACTATGAATGACAAAACAAGAAAAATATGTAAAGAATAATATATATATATATATATATATATATATATATATATATATATATATATATATATATATATATATATATATATATATGTATTATAAAATGTAATATATAGTTCCTAATATAATTTCATAGTTCCCGTGCAAATCTTTTGGTACGCACTGCCATCTACTTGACGGAGGGAGGATGATTTATTAATCTGTCAGTTTTCTCTGATCACGTAAGACCTGCTTGTATCGAGTGCCATAAAATAATTTAATACTTAGGACCTGCAAAGGACTGGAATACTGCCCAGCGATGATTTCCATACGAGTGATGCTGCCAAGGTGGGCTCTGGTCTGCTGTGTTCCAAAATTGGATTAAGCAGGTATTAGAATGATGATGAAGAAGATGATGATGAATTTAATTGTGAACTTCTGAACTTCTGCTAGTGGAGCGGGATGAGCTCTGGCAAACCATAGCACTGAATTGGATTAGGTGCGTTTGATAATGGCACATGAAGATCTCAAGATGCTGGTCTGCTTATGATTCCAAGAATTAATAAAATAACAGTGGGAGGTTGAGCTTTTAGTTACAGGGCCCCTAAACTGTGGAGTGGTCTGCCTGCTACTATAAGAGATGCCCCTTCAGTCTCAGCTTTCAAAACCCGGCTGAAGACTCACAACTTCAGTTTAGCATACCCTGACTAGAGCTGCTAATTAACTGTGCACACTGCATCTCTGTGGTTCTAAAATATTAATAATAAAATATTTATAAACCCTTCGGTGGGCTGGCACCCTGCCCGGTGTTTGTTTCCTGACTCGCACCCTGTGTTGGCTGGGATTGGCACCAGCAGATCCCCGTGATCCTGTAGTTAGGATATAGCAGGTTGGATAATAGATGGATGGATGGATGGATGGATATTTATAAACGGTTTCTAATCCTTGACTATTCTGTTTCTCTTCCTGGTACTCACATGTGGCACAAGGTGCCACTGCTCCTCTGCCAAGTTCTTTGCCTACTTATGGAAAAGTCAACTTAGATAAAGGAGCACTGGAATCACTGGTCAGAAGAGTTTGTTCATCTGATTGACTGGCCCAGCACTGATTCAGCTGTGGCACGGCCAGTAGTGGGGAAGCTATGCAAGATATATATATATATATATATATATATATATATATATACTAGCAAAATACCCGCGCTTCACAGCGGAGAAGTAGTGTGTTAAAGAAGTAATGAAAAAGAATAGAAAACATTTTAATAAAAACGTAACATGATTGACAAAGTAATTGTGTTGTCATTGTCATGAGTGTTGCTGGTATATCGTGTATATATATATATATATATATATATATATATATATACACAGTATATATATACACATATACAAATATAGACATATATATACATATATACAAATATATATATACACATATATATATACACACATACATATTTATATATACATATACATATATATACATATATATACACATTGTGAAGCCAACCAGGACACAGACAGGCGGACATGTTGGTTTTCACCACCACACTTTTATTATATACACTATTTACAGTTATTCTATAGGTCACACAGACCCCAGTCAATGGTCACTCAGACCCAGTTCAGTGCACAATACCCCAAATCCAAAGTCCTGGCCACAAATGCCTTTCTTCGGGCCGCTTCCACACCTCCTCTGTGCTTTGTCCTTTCTCTTCCCGACTCCAGCCTTGAATGAAGGGAGACGGCCCCTTTTATACATGACCCGGATGATCTCCAGGTGCTTCTGACACTCCCCCGTTGGCCACGCCCCAGCATGGCGGAAGTGTCGGCTATTCTCCCGGCAGCTCTCCGGGTATCCTCCAAAGTCCCCCACACACACATACACACACACATATATACATATACATATACATATCTACTGTATATACACTGTCATGCATGCGCGGATAGGAGGCCGCGGACTGATTCGACCGCACCTGGGAACATGTTCGCTGGCAGGGAATGGTGGGGTACTAACTTTCTCCCTCTGCTTTCTCATAGGAAATAGGACCTCCCTCCCTCATAGCCGAATTTGACCGCAGTGCGGCACTTCCGCCCTTCCTCCGCCATCTTGCCCTGACGTCACCCTTCCCAGCCTCCCTCACGGTCCTTCCCAGCATTCCTCCACTCCCCAATAAAATGGCCGCGACACCATGGTTCGGCGTCGTGTTATGAATGTTTGTTTTTCTGATAACTCGACTGCAAATTAATAATTTTCTGTACAATATACGGGGCTGGTGGACCCCTAAACTTTATGCTGTCTCCTGTTGCATATTTTACAGTGGCGTAGTCGGCAGGATAGAGGATCCCGGAGAATGACAGAGGGACAGGACCTTAACACCGTGCTGCAGGGTATGAATGCCCAGCTCCAGGCCCTGCAGCCGGTGCAAGCCGCAACCACCAGGGAGCTGGAGGCTACCAAGGCCAGGTTGGTAGAGGCCCAGAGAGCCAGGCCAGACCCGACTAAACTGACGCCTCCACCATTGGTGCCAATGACCGACGCCGACGACGTCGAGGCCTATCTGAGCATTTTCGAACGGACGGCCACCCGGAACGAGTGGCAGCGGACCGAGTGGGCGTCCATTCTGGCGCCATTCCTGAAGGGACCCGCGCAGCGGGCCTACTATGACCTCCCTGAGGAGGAGGCCGCGAGCTATGACCTCCTGAAGCCTGAGATCTTGGCACGCTATGGCATCACTCCGGGCCAGCAGGCGTCTGAGTGGCGGAACTAGGTATTTGACCCTGAAAAGCCTGCGCGCCCAGGCGTTCGAGTTCTGGGGCAAAATGGGGCGCTGGCTACGGCCAGAAGGACCCCAGGCTCGGAGAGTTGTCGAGCAGGTGGCCTGTGAAGGCCTGGTCAATGCAATGCCCAGTGCCCTTGCCCAGCAGGTCCTGGGGCACGCTTACAAAGATATGCCAGGTCTCTTGGACGTTCTGGAGCGACAGCTCGCGGTCCTCCGAGCCGGGGGGCCAGGAGGGTCTGCTTGGGGAACCGACAGGGACGGGCGGCCACCCCCGAGCCCTCTCGACGCGCTGCGGAAGCGCCGCCGAGACCCAGAGAGAAACCGGTCCCGCCGCGCTGTTACAAGTGTGGCGAGACCGGCCACTCTACCAACCTGTCCCCTCAACACCACGGGCGGAACCCATGGACTGCACCTGGACGACCCTGAGAGGTACTGTACCCCGCCGCATCCCTTGGCGACTCCGAACACGGGGTAGTGTTGTTGAATGGGCACTCAGTGGTGGCTTTGTTCGATTCCGGCAGCAACATTACCATTGTAGCTCGCCGTTTTGGCATTTACTGGTCACTTGTGTACATGGGGGGACCAAGTCATATCGTTCCACGCAGTGTTATATCACTTGGAAGGGGGAACTAACCCAGTTGACGGTCGCTGCCTGAACCCCCCTATCCAGTGATTTTGGGACAAGACTGGTCAAATAGAATTAGCGGCAAGACACCCACTGCTCCCGGGGCCTTGTTGGATCTAGTGATAAAGGGAAAAGATGCCCCTCCCGCGGTCTCCACGCCGTGCATAAGGGCAGGCCCTAGTGATGCTGGTGCTTCGGGGGACGTACCTGCGGCTATGGACCCGGACCCGGAGGATTCCGCCGAGGAAGGGACTAGCCTGGGAACTCTTCCGGGGGTCAGGTCACAAGACCCTCTCGGCAGCCTGGACCATCAATTCCGGTCCACGCCAGCCTCATTTAAGAGGGAACAGTGGAATGATGACTCCCTGCGCTTTGCCCAGAATGCTGTCGTTCTGCCGAATAGCTCACCAGCCGACGGTACCACGCCACGGGAGCCCTTTTTTGTTCTTGAAAATGATCTGCTGTACCGGGTGGCAACCCATGGGGGCGAGGTGCAGAAGTTGCTGCTAATCCCGCGTACCTTCCTGCGGGAGGTATGCGAGTTAGCACACGCTCACCTCCTTGGCACCCACCTCGGGGCCGAAAAGACACTGGAGAGGATTAAGCTCCTCTTTTATTGGCCGGGGATTAACGAGGAGGTCCGGCGTTTCTGTCAATCCTGTCCGGAGTGTCAGATTCACCAGATTCCTAGGAAGGACCGTGCTCCTTTAGTTCCCATACCCCTGATTGATGTCCCGTTTGAAAGAATAGGGGTTGACCTAGTAGGGCCCCTGGAGCCCTCATCCCGTGGCTATAAATACATACTAGTCATGGTGGATTATGCCACCCGGTACCCAGAGGCGGTTCCCCTGCGCTCCGCTAATACTAAGAGCATCGCACGGGAGTTAGTCAACTTATTTTCCAGGGTCGGTATTCCCAAAGAAGTCCTCACGGACCAGGGTACGCCCTTTACCTCGGATACGTTCAGGGAGGTAGCCAAATTACTGAGAATAAAGCACCTGAAAGCGTCTGTCTATCACCCGCAGACTGACGGGCTGGTCGAACGATTTAACCAGATGCTCCGCAAGGTAGTCAGCGCGGACGGTAGGAACTGGGATCAACTCCTCCTGCTCGTGCTTTTTGCTTACCGGGAGGTACCCCAGGCCTCTACAGGCTTCTCCCCCTTTGAGTTATTGTATGGGCGACAACCCCGAGGAATTCTCGACTTATTAAAAGAGGGCTGGGAGGCTGAGGCCCTTCCCTCCTCCAACAAATTAGAGTACGCAGCGCAACTGCGCGAGCGGCTCACTAAAATTGGACCCCTCCTAAAGGAACACGTGACTCGTGCGCAAGCAGCGCAGGCCCGGTGCTACAACCGCAACTCTGTCCTCAGGGAGTTCCGCCCTGGAGATCGAGTTATGGTGCTCAATCCTACCTCCCACTCCGAGTTGCTCGCTCACTGGCAAGGGCCTTACGAGGTTAAGGAGAGGAAAGGGCTCGTCGACTATTTGGTGAAACAACCCAACCGTCGACCGAGCGAGAGGATCTATCACATCAATTTGTTAAAACCTTGGAAAGACCGGGAGGAGCTTCCTACCTCCCATAGGTCACTCTCCCTTTTCACAAGCACAACCGCCCTTAACCTCGGCGAAGAGCTAACCCCCAGGAAGCGGCAGGAACTGATCCAAACCCTCCGAGCCATTCCCAAAGTAGTGAGCGAGTCACCCGGCCGGATCTCGCTGATTGCCCATGACATCGTCACGGACCCCGGGGTGATCGTCCGGGAGAGACCCTATAGACTCCCGGAGGCAAAACGCGCAGGGGTTGGAACTGGAGGTGCAACGAATGTTGGACATGGACATAATTGAAGAAAGCCATAGTCCATGGTCCAGCCCTATCGTCCTCGTGTCCAAGCCGGACGGCTCCTGGAGGTTTTGTAATGACTTACGACGTCTGAATCAGGTCTCCAAGTTCAATGCCTACCCAATGCCCCGCATTGACGACCTCCTTGAGCGCCTGGGTATGGCTCGCTACTTGACTACTCTTGATATGACAAAAGGGTATTGGCAAATTCCCTTAACGGCATCCGCCAAAGAAAAAACAGCCTTTAGCACCCCTAGCGGGCACTGGCAGTACAAGGTTCTCCCATTTGGGCTGCACGGGGCCCCAGCGACTTTCCAGCGTCTGGTAGATAGAGTGCTAAAGCCCCACCAGTCCTATAGTGCCGCCTACCTGGATGACGTCGTCATCTATTCCGGCACCTGGGAGGAGCATCTACTGCAGGTCACAGCTGTCTTCAGAACACTAGCCAAAGCCGGCCTCCGCATCAACCCCCGGAAGTGTTATTTTGGCTTAAAGGAGGCCAAATATTTAGGCTACCTAGTAGGACGGGGACAGGTGCGACCACAGTGCTCAAAAGTTAAAGACATCCTAGAATGGCCCCGTCCGAATACCAAGAGGCAGGTGCAGGCTTTCTTGGGGCTAGCGGGGTACTACCGCCGGTTTGTTCCCCGTTTCTCCGAAAGGGCAGCACCCTTGACTAATCTGACAAAGAAGGGCGCTCCCCTGTATGTGGTGTGGACCAACAAGGCGGAACAAGTATTCACTGACCTAAAGAAGGCCCTGACGTCGGCACCTGTGTTAAGGTCGCTCGATTTTGGGCTCCCATTTATTCTCCAGACCGACGCTTCGGACACAGGCCTGGTAAGCGGCAGTGGAGAGGGAGGCCTTGGCCATTAAGTGGGCGGTGACCCATCTCCGCTACTACCTGTTGGGCCGCGAATTCGCTCTGGTGACCGATCACGCTGCACTTCAGTGGATGTCCCTACATAAGGAGACGAATCCGCGGGTCACCAGGTGGTTTCTGGATTTACAACAGTATAAGTTCACTGTCGCTTATCGTCGAGGGACCCTTCAGGCCAATGCCGATGCCCTCTCTTGTGTTCACGACCTCTCGGTTAGGTCCGCCCGACCTGACGGTCTTGGGCTAAGGGGGGGATCGTGTCACGCATGCGCGAATAGGAGGCCGCAGACTGATTCGACCGCACCTGGGAACATGTTCGCTGGCAGGGAATGGTGGGGTACTAACTTTCTCCCTCTGCTTTCTCATAGGAAAAAGGACCTCCCTCCCTCATAGCTGAATTTGACCGCAGTGCGGCACTTCCGCTCTTCCTCCGCCATCTTGCCCTGACGTCACCTTTCCCAGCCTCCCTCACGGTCCTTCCCAGCATTCCTCCACTTCCGCTCCTCCCCAATAAAATGGCCGCGACACCATGGTTCGGCGTCGTGTTATGAATGTTTGTTTTTCTGATAACTCGACTGCAAATTAATAATTTTCTGTACAATATACAGGGCTGGCGGACCCCTAAACTTTATGCTGTCTCCTGTTGCATATTTTACAACACATATATATACAAATCTACATATATATATCTACATATATATATTAGGGGTGGGACTCGATTAAAAAAATTAATGTAATTAATTTGTGGCTGTGTAATAATTAATTTTGATTAATCGTATGTAATCACATATGAAAATTTGCCCCAAATCGCAAATGTTTTTTTTTTTATTTTAAAAGGGTTTTAGTGGGCGACAGAATCAAATAATAGACATGGACATGAATATTGTAAACTCAAGCGCTTTAAATTCTGAAAAAAAAATGCTTTTAAACTGCATTTCAATTCAAAACAGAAACAAAAATATCATCCCTGGCTAAAACTGGGCAGACTTAAAAATAAAGTGGTATTTTAATTACTTTAAGTACATTTTCAGAATGGTATTGTCTTTAAATAATAATAACCAAAATTTCAACATAAAGTGCAGTTTTTCTTCTTAAAAAATAAGTCAGAAACATAAAAGGTAATTTGACCAGCTTAAACTCTGAGTAACCTCAGCTAAAATGATTTTGTACATTAGGCTAAAACAGTGTGATCATTGAACATTTTGTAATTAGATGTAATTAGAATTACTAACAGTCACGGAAGTCCAATGATCCCCAGTAAGAGCCACAAAGTCCGCTTTCTGTAATGCATCTAATTTTGCTTGCTTTTCAGTGTGCACAAAACCACGCTTTTATCAAGGCTTCGCTCGGGAAGGTTTTTGAAATGAAATTTTCCTCCGATCAGTCGTAGGAACGCGCTTTATTCCGACTCTAACATTTTTGTAGCTCTGATGTGTGCATCAATGTAATTGATGTACCAGGAAATCATTCAATGACAAAAGTTCCCCTTTGCTTGGAACTGAAAGTGTGATTAAATTAGTTTTTTTTTAATGCGTTATGGAGTACATGCATCGAAGCTTCTCAGCTGTGCTTGTGCTAAGAAAAGTAAACATTTTAAAAATAACGTAACATGATTCTGCGTTAACCGCATATTTTTTCATACGTCTCAAACCAAGGGGATGCGAGGGTAAAATGAATCGGGAAACGCGCGTACATACTCAGTGCATCCACTCTCGGGAATCAAACCTCAGATGTTGGTGCTAGAGGCAAAGCCTCTACCATTGCGCCACGGCGTGTGGCTTGTCTATTTGAGAGTATGTAGATCGGGGTATATATATATATATATAAATATCCACATAAATAACCCACATTTCGCAGCGGAGAAGTAGTGTGTTAAAGAAGTTATGAAAAAGAAAAGGTAACATTTTAAAAATAACGTAACATGACTGTCAATATACAGTATTTGTTTTGTGAGTGTTACTGAGTGTTGCTGTCATCAAGGATTTCATTATCATTATTTCTATCAATCAGGGTCGTATTTGTAGGATGTGTTGTGTTCAAGTTACATTCCGTGTTTGTCAATCGTTGTAAAGATGACAGGTTTCATTCATCGATTCCTTTCTAACTGCATCAATAAACAGCTCCTCTTCCTCTTTATCTGAGATGTGACACACTGCATGCACAGGTTTTTTTACACTATCTTCCTTTAGCGGGACATTGACTTTTTCCACCGTGTGCTTTGTTTCCACAGTAGCTGCACTGATAAATATTCTTGTATGTATCACACACTTCATATTTTTTTGCTGCCTTCTCAATTGTGTAATTCGGTTATTGTTCAGCACTCTTTGGAACTGTTGCCTTTTGTCTGCGCGCTGCGTCAGTTCACGTGAGCCGCTCGGTGTACATGCATCGAAGGTTCCCAGCTGTGCTGGTGCCATGTCGTGCGATGTCCACGGCTGTAATTTAATGTTAGCTAAGACCCGGCACTTAAAAGTTTCTCTCGCAGTTTCGCTGAGTTTGTGCCAAACACCACTCTGACGTCTGCATAAGCACAGTCCTTCACCCGTGAATATTTAGCGTCAGTGTTTCTATTGGATTGCTGCTGACGGACGGCCTTATATGGGCAGGCACTAAATTACGTGGGAGGTGTAACTCCGCCTCCCACGGGCATCGAGCAGAAGTCTATTATAGTATATGGACAAAAAATAGGTTCCAGTAATGACCATTACGTGTAGAATTTTGAAATGAAACCTGCCCAACTTTTGTAAGTAAGCTGTAAGGAATGAGTCGGCCAAATTTCAGCCTTCTACCTACACGGGAATTGGTGAATTAGTGATGAGTCAGTGAGGGCTTTGCCTTTTATTAGTATAGATATCAAATGTGTAAAGAACAGTGTAAAGTTCTAAAGGTAAAGTGCAATGAGTATTCTTTATCCTTCACTCCTATTTTTATGAGAGAGTCGTGATTCATTTCTCCATGAAGCTGCTCCAGTAGCTCCTCATGCCACCTCTGACAGGCACAGTCAGACTCCTTGAGGTAGTCCAACAGTTCACCATGTGACTCTCTTTTTCTTAATCTGAGAATTATTGTGGTGTGCTCTGCAGTTTGGTGGGTGTTATTAAAAGATGGTAAAATTGCTCCTCACAGATCCTCTGGGTTCAATGGATTTCCACTCCTTCACTATGCCCAGTAATGGGAAAAGCAATTTGGTTTCCCCCCATTAGCTCCACCATTTCTTTTATAAAAGCACCACTGCTCTTCCTGAGCAGTTGTTGTTGCCCTTTATGAACTCCTTCACCAGTGTCAACCACTTCCTGTGCACCTTTTCAGGGTCAAACCCCTTGTCGAAGTATTCCAAGAATCTACAGGCCATTTCTAGCCAGAACAACCATTTTTGACCCCCCCATTCCTTTCTTATCCTCATCTCCAGGTCTCTCAGGGACTTTAGTCAGTTGGCATCTTCATCGTCTTGACATTCCTGCATCAGGTCAGTATAAAACAGAGTTTGTTTTCCTTTATATCCCTGATTTGGCACTTGTGTGTGAGAAGCACTTGTCACTTCTGTCAAATCTACAACAAGAACAGGACATCAAATTAGGTGGTCATAAGAGCACTTGCAGTACATGCAGTTCTCTGTATTTTTAAGGATCTGTCACTGAGGAGAAACACAAATCACTCCTTGTTCATCATAAAGGTGTAGATTGATTGTAAAGGCTTTAAAAATGGTAGACTGCACTTAACGGGGGTCTCAGTGAGCCCACATCAAAACAACCCAATTTGACAGCACTGAGTAAAATGGTCAAGAACTTCTCCAAATGCAAATCCTCCTCCACTTCATTTTAATGAATTTGCCAACACTTCTTAAATCCTATTTGAGCTTTGTCAGTCTTCGGGTATCAAGTGTTCCTTAACGAGAGATAATAATTACATTTAAATGATTTTAACACAGGGCTGCAACATAGAAAATGTGAAAAAGTCCAAGGGGACTGAACACTTCCTGAATCCACGGTAGAACCGTGTGGTTCTCCATATGCAATATCGTGAATAGTCGAGATTCTCTGGGTCAGATTTCTAGAATACAGAACTTCGTTTCAACTGCTGTCTCCATCCCTTACTGTTATGAAACACTGGTGGGAGTTTCTGGATGAGGACACCAACACATGGTACTCACATGTGGCACATGCTGCCACTGCTCCTCTGCCAAGTTGTTTGCCTGCTTATAGAAAAGATCAACTCAGATAAAGGAGCACTGGAATCACTGAGTAGAATAATTTACCACAACATTCACTCATCCTCTGTTATGAACCAGAGTTCCCAAACTAAAACACCCCAAACATTACTCAAAATACCCACTAGAGAGGGTAAGAACCTTCAAACCTTGGCAAGTCACATAAGTGGCAACAAAGAATCTTTATAAATAAAAGGTTTATTTCTACAAGAAGCCCTGCTTATCAAAAATAGGAGGGATAGGCAAAGTCCACAGAAGGTAACAACTTCAAAATAGGCAATCCCAATAGCAAACAAAGTCCCAATCCAAATATGAGAAAAAAACAAAAACAAAAGAAAAAAAGAAAAAAAAAAAAAAAACAGAAAAATTACAAAATCTCAAGAAGAAAAAAAAACCTCACCACACCATGAGTGCCTTCACAATGAACTATAGGGGACTGTGGGCGTGGTTATAGACAGGTGACCTCGCCTCTTAGTAAACCACCCACACAACACAAGAAACACAGCAGAATACACATTGGCACAAGAAAACTTAAAAATGCACAACATAAAACAGTAACAAAAGACACAAAAGTGAGACCTTTGAACCCCAGCCATGGGTGGAACCCTAGCTGAAATATAACACCATCTATCTGTGACAGACATTACCTGATGCAGCTAAAGATCTTAGGCAAAGTTAGCTCAGTTAATATTTGGGTAGTCCCCCATGACTATAATACCAAAATAAATGTGTCTTATTATTATTATTAAAAAAGATGCATCACTTGTGTCACAGGTAGGTGAAGTGACATGCTCATGGTCACAGTGTCAGCAGTGGGATTTGAATCCACAACTTCAGGATTTGAGATCCGAAGTCTTAACCACTATGCCATAGAAGTATTGTACCTTAACAAGTTATCAGTCTTATATGCAAAAGGCCACCACATGAAGGTACTCATCAGGACCTGAGTAGTTAGGAGGCTTACATTTCAGTCCTTCCTCCATTACTTCATTCTTCCCCGACAACCAATTCCTTCTGGGCTTCTCCACTGTTAATTATCAAGTGGCCATTAAGACTTCTGCTGTCTGAGAAACACACAAAACACTCAGAACTGAGTGTGAATTCTTTTATGAACATGAAATCCACGGTGGTCTGAGATTCTTTAACCACACTCAGTTCAACAATAAGGCTTCTCCCTACTGGGGATTCTAAAGTGTCTGTGGAAATGACTTCTTCTGCCACTTCATAACTGCAGAACAGTGTGGATTTGTATGTGATATTGAAGATGCCTTCTTTGTGAAAACTGTTTATTGAATTCCTTTGTGCCTCTAAATGCTGCTACTTGTGGGAAACTGTTGGTCACATTTAAAACTAACATATGGCTTCTCTCCTGTATAAATTCTTTTGTGGTTCTGAAGAGAGCTACTTCTGGAAAATTGTTTGCCACATTTGGAACAGACATATGACTTTTCTTCTGTGTGAATTCTTTTGTGGCGCTGAAGATGGCTTCTTTGTGAAAACTGTTTGCCGCATTCAGAACAGCAATATGGTTTCTCTCTAGTATGAATTCTTTCGTGATTCTAAAGATGGCTACTGTCACTGAATTGTTTCCCATAATCAGAACAGCCATATGGCTTTTCTCCAGTTTGAACTCGTCTGTGTCGCTGAAGATTATAATGGTCAAGAAATTGTTTCCCACATTCAGAACAAGCAAATGGTCTTTTTCCAGTATGAACTCGCAAATGTCTTTGGAAACTGCTAGAATTAGCAAATCCTTGGCCACATTCCAAGCAGACATATGGCTTCTCTCCTGTGTGAATTCTTTGGTGGCTCTGAAAATGGCTTTTTTGTGAAAACTGTTTGCCACATTCAGAACAACCATATGGCTTCTCTCCTGTATGAATTCTTTTGTGATTCTGAAGAGAGCTAAATTTAATGAATCTTTTGTCACATTCTGAGCAGCAATATGGCTTTTCTCCAGTGTGAATTGTTGTATGACTTTGTAGAGAACCACTGTCAGTGAATCTTTTTCCACATTCAGCACAGCCATAGGGCTTTTCTCCAGTGTGGATTCTTGAATGTCTTAGGAGAGAAAATCTCTCAAAAAATCGTTTACCACAATCAGAGCAGCAATGAGGTTTCTGTCCAGTATGAATTGCTTTGTGCCTCTGAAGATCTCCCTTACGAATGAACGTCTTGTCACATTCACAACAGCAATATGGCCTTTGTCTTGTATGAAACAACTTGAGATCTTTAAAGTCTGACTCATTTTTTAAAGTTTGCCCAAAGCCTCGGCCACCATACAAAGCCCCCTGATCTGTGCAATGCTCCTGTTGTTGGTCAGTATTGATGGCGACTCTCACAGGAAAAGAAATGCACTGGAAAGAGGCTTCTGTTGAATTCTCAGATCCTCTTGTTGATTTCTTTATCTTCTCTTTGTCCTGTTTTTGCTGCAGTTTGCACTGAAGAGAAGACTCAGCAAATGAAGATGGAGAGAGGTTGCCACTCTCCAGGACATCTGCAATGATACAAAGAGTTTTGTTAAATGTTTTCAGATAAATAAACCTTAACATTAGAGACGTGGCACACCGGCTGATGTTACTCACAGACCCCTCAGTCCAATTCCTGAGGTAATCCAAGAAGAGTGCTGATGAAATTGTAACTTCAATGATTAAGTCTCTCTTAAATAAGCATTGTTGTCAAATTGAGGTTCAGTCGGTTCAATATACCCAAAGTGCTTAGATAAGCCATGTTTCTGGGTGCACTTTGATATTTAAGGAACCCCAACATCTTTCTTGGCTCATAAAAATAGTGGAGAGTGTGTGATCTGCAGATTGAGCAACTGAGACTTTAAATGTGAAGGTGATGGGGTGTAAGTTGTATTATGAGACCACTTGGAAAAGTGTTAAGTGTTTAATTTCATTGTCAAACAACAGAAAAACATGCAACCAAGGTGGTCTTTAACACTAGAATTCCTGAAGCCTATGACAAAAACCCGTAATCCCGGCCCACCTTAAATTCCTTCACACCTCTCTGTCAGCATCTTTTGTGTTGTAAATGTGTCAGCATCTTTTTGTGTTGTAAATGCGTCGATCACCACAAGCAGCCTGCTATCCCATCCACCCTCCCACTGTCTGCAGTTGAATTCGCAAAGAAGCTTCTCAGTGCTCAGTGGTTATCTTGGGGTGAAGTGCCTGCAGTTGTAGAGGGTAAATAATAGATCGTCATTTGGAATTAATACATTTCAAGTGTGTTGCGTGTCTACAAAAATCTATGTAAACACATTGTTAAAACAGAAACTTTTTCATGTTTTAGTACTAATTGACACAATGTAGACATGAAGTGTATAATGAGTGAAGCCTGAAATTCAAATATCAAATAAACACTTCCACAAACGGTACCAGTATAACAAATCAAGTGCCCGTGTATTCAAGAATATAACCGAAGAAAACCAAAGTGGTTTAGGGTAGGCCATTGAAACGACAGCTCGTGTGGTGTAGCGGTAAGAACTGCTGACTTGTGATCAAGAGGTTGCCAGTTTGATTCCAGCTGCCTCCCAAATTTACTGTTTTGAGTGGCGAGCTGCTCTTATTGTTAATATTATACAATAAAAACATAGATTTGATTTGCATCTGTAACAGCCGGTGTAAATTTATGGTACTTGTAAAAGTTAGCATTTTTTTTTTTTCAGGTTTATTCTCTCAGTCACGTTCACGCTCCCACAACCACTACCTCCAATCTGACGCTGTTTTCAAATAAAGACGTAGTACCATCTCTGGATTTGTAAACAGTGTCTGATCTTGTACATGAACAAGACAGGGACTGGGAAAACTGTGGATGTGGGTGTGAGTGGTGTGCTTGACTGAGAATGATTGTGGATGTGAATTTTTTAATTTAGTTTTATTGAGTGTTCCTGCTCACATTGAATTAGTATGCACCTTATGGTCCATGATGTCAAAACCGCACTGACAAAAAAGAGAGACATAGGTATATATGACATTTGGAATAATTCATTTTATGACCTGTATTATACATTTTGGAAAACATTCTTGCACTAATGCAACATTATATTCATTTGCATACCTTCATGTGGTTGTAGTCAGTGACCGTGTTTGTTTTGTTTTGGTTTTTTTTCCACAATCTTGCCCAGTCTCCACATTTTGGTGTATGGTGCTGTTTCTTTTGTACTCCAGGAAATTCTGAGGACAGATCAGTTCTGTCCTATATACAATCATCAAATTCAAATGTCAACAGTTCCCACACACCCAAGGACTGTCCCTCCTACATTTATGACATGTGTACCTGTTGCAATGTACGCACTTCTCTCTGTGCTGTGGTTCCTATTGCATTGAAAGGTACGTGACGCTGAACTTTCTTTCCTGGGGGAAGTGGAGGTGTTGGAACAGAAACGTGTCGATGTTACATCCTCTTCTTCTTTTTCCATCGCCTTTTCTTGTAAGAATCGACAACAAAGTTTCTCTCTTGCTCTTCTTTTCTCAGTGGCCCCCTGAATGCCTTGTACAGCACATGTGCATTCAAACCCACGTTTGTGTGTCAGCTTTAATCTCGTCACATCAGAGAATTGCCTCTAATTTCCAGCTGAGAAAAGAAGAGTTTGTGGCTCAACTTGCAGAGGAACTTTATTGTTTCTCTTTATTATTACACGAGACTCATAAACACACATATATCACCATGACTTGTATGAATGGTGTGCTAATTTAAATGTGTTTTATTTTACTAAGTCTTGTAATTTTCAAAGGACAGTATAGCTTTGCATGTACAGTAGAGTCTCGCTTATCCAACATTCTGTATTATCCAATGTCCCACCAAAAAAAAAAAACAAAAAAACGCATTAATCGGCAACAAGAACTGCAAGTTGCGAGCGTGAGCTTTGTCTATTTTTTGTTGCTAAGTTCATTTTTAAAGTAAAATTTTTCAGTTGTTTTGTTGTAAAACATAATTACAGTGGATTATGTGGCCAGCCCTATCTGCCGTGTGTGCGTGTGTCTCTCTTGCGCACTTGTGAGTGTGTGTGTGCATGCGTGCGTGAGTGCATGTGTGTGTGTGTGTGTGTCTCTCGCGCTCTCTCTCTCGCTTCACAGGGAATGCACAGAGAGACACTGCACACGTGCGGAAATCATTGGCTCACACAAACCGAAAGGGAAACTGGCTTGTTCCTATACTGAATGTGTGGTCCTGAACAAAAGCAAAAGTTTTTGGTCATAACCCGATTTGTATGTGTTCAGAGACGATCGTGAAACGAGCCACTGTAGTAGGTTCGTAATGTGTTAAATTCTAACATAGTTTGACATTTAATAGGCTTTTTCTTAACACCTCCCATTATCCAACATTTTCGCTTATCCGGCATTCTGCCAGCCCGTTTAAGTCAGATAAGTGAGACACTACCGAATTACCATTTTGTAATGAACATATCAGAGTTTAAACGATTTTAACGAAATTAAGAGTGTAGAAACATTTAATATACTAAAAAACAAATCAGGTGGTGACAAATGACAATATTTAAATGTTAAATAGTTTTATTTTTTTGTGTTTGTAGTTTGGCCGATAATGCTCACCATTCCATAATAAACATATAAGATTAATTGAAACGAGACTTCAGCCACATCAGATACGCTAACACAAACTTCTCTGCTCCTTCCATTTCTCAACGATGGTGAATCTCCTGACCTCTCAATCCACAACACTCCGCTAAACTCCATCTTCAGCTGGCATTGAAGGAGCCTAAGAGAAGACACTGAGTGGCTTTGCTCACCAACTGTCACCCGCTCTGATCCTCTTTAGTCAAACCGAATGGCAGATTTTGTTTTATTCCTCCAGTGTCTCACCACAGGACTGATTGATTACATTTTTATTATGTCCTCCCTGACCAGACTTATAGTAATAGACCTAAAAAACTTCAAATCAGGGTTCTACTTCTTGTATATTTGTGTTATGTAAGCACAAATTGATTATTTTTACATTATTTTTATATATTATTTATTTAGTTAAATATACAGTGGGTACGGAAAGTATTCAGACCTCCTTCAATTTTTCACTCTTTGTTATATTGCAGCCATTTGCTAAAATCATTTAAATCAATTTTTTCCCTCATTAATGTATTAATGCTCATCACTTGTCCAATACAGTTCCCACAGTGAAGCATGGCGGTGGCAGCATCATGCTGTGGGGTGTTTTTCAGCTGCAGGGACAGGACGACTGGTTGCAATCGAGGGAAAGATGAATGCGGCCAAGTACAGGTATATCCGGGACAAATACCTTCTCCAGAGTGCTAAGGACCTCAGACTGGGCCGAAGGTTTACCTTCCAATAAGACAATGACCCTAAACACACAGCTAAAATAACAAAGGAGTGGCTTCACAACAATTCTGTGACTGTTCTTGAATGGCCCAGCCAGAGCCCTGACTCAAACCCAATTGAGCATCTCTGGAGAGACCTAACAATGGCTGTCCACCAACGTTTACCATCCAACCTGACAGAACTGGAGAGCATCTGCAAGGAGGAATGGCAGAGAATCCCCAAATCCAGGTGTGAAAAACTTGTTGCATCTTTCCCAAGAAGACTCGGCTGTATTAGCTCAAAAGGGGGCTTCTACTAAATACTGAGCAAAGGGTCTGAATACTTAGGACCATGTGATATTTCAGTTTTTCTTTTTTAATAAATCTGCAACAATTTCAAAAATTATTTTTTTTGTCTGTCAATATGGGGTGATGTGTGTACATTAATGAGGAAAAAAATTAATTTAAATGATTTTAGCAAATGGCTGCAATATAACAAACAGTGAAAAATTGAAGGGGGTCTGAATACTTTCCGTACCCACTGTAACTATCCATATCTAACTTGCTCTTTTGTTTCTCCATTTATATTGTGTCAAATCACTTTCAGCAACATTTCTTATATGAAAATGTGCTATAGAGATTAAACTGTCATTGCTGTTGTTACTGAAATGAGCCCAGCTTGTCAATTTAAATGAAGCTCACTCGCTAAGCGCGTTTCCTGGAGTAGCCCCCCTGATCCGTCCACTGTGCAAAGGGTCTTTGTCTGTTCACCTCCCATCTGTTTAATTTCATCTTCTCTTACCCCACAGATGTGCCTGCTGTGTTAACCACCATCTGGTGTGAATGAGAGCCAATGTGTGTGCCAGTGTGCCCCACAGCGGACTGACATCCATTCTCAGGCTGATGCTTGCCTTCCTTTGAAAGCTGCCTATGACTGCAGTGTAAGAAAATGGATGGATGGGATCTAACAAGTGTAGCTGATGATGTGAGACTTTCATGAGGACGCAGCCGAACTCAAGTTCAAGGCACTCGCTGTGCAGTGGTCTCCATTGCCGCGTCACTCTTTGTTATTGTCACTGCTCTTACTAATACTCTTTTTCTTGTTGTTCCTCTCATTTCTATGCTCTTGATCTTTATAAGGACCCTGCAGTGGACGCGTCATCTTCAATGATGGACTCAATGCCAAAGCTTGGCCTTACTCTGTTGACGTTCACCTCCATAGCATTGAAGTAACAGAGGAGAGCTGAGTGAACAACTGACCATCAGAAACAGCAATCTGTGATGAGAATTTGGGTTTGTATTGTTTGTTCAGTGTGGTAACCTGTGCTTGGTTTATGGGGTAACAAGAGAGGGGCTGGGGGGGCCACTGGCTAACAGCAACAGGTCAGTTTGGTTTCTCTGCTCCCTCATTGCAATCAAATTCCATACGGCCTTCAAATGTTCTCTGTATGTCTGCACAAGACATCCTCTGAAGACAGCAGCTGATCCGTCAGCATCTCCTTAGCACGCGTTCATCTGACGTGAAGTGGCTGGAGCATACGACGCCCCTTCAGAGATGGTGGGCGGGTGAAGCGAGCAGGGGGCCTAGTGTGTGTGTGTGTGTATATATTTCATACACGTAACAGCTCACTCAATCATTGAAATTTCTCCACATGTGCTTACACAATAATCAGTATAAGGTCATAGTTGTATTGTACAAATTTACTGTCAGAGTAAACGTCTGCCTGTGTGAAGACGCAAATCTGTGGACACGATCAGCAGAGGCTAATCACTCCATCTGAATGACTCTGGCACAGAATTAGGAAGGGACAGATGCCATTTAAACCAAAATCACTGCACTAGATTTAGCGGCCCAGATTGGGATGAGGGGGCGGCATGGTGGTGCAGTGGTAGCGCTGCTGCCTTGCATTTAGGAGACCCGGGTTCGCTTTGTGGGTCCTCCCTGCGTGGAGTTTGCATGTTCTCCCTGTGTCTGCAAGGGTTTCCTCCCACAGTTCAGAGACATGCAGGTTAGGTGCATTGGCGATCCTAAATTGTCCCTAGTGTGTGCTTGGTGTGTGGGTATGTGTGCCCTGCGGTGGGCTGGCACCCTTTCCAGGGTTTGTTCAAAGTTAAAACCAAAATTCAGAAAATGTAAGAAGAGTTTCTTTTTTCCAATTCCTAAGTAAAGATGTACTTATCCAAATCAAACAAACATAAGGACAGACAGGAGTGGCGCCTTGATTAAAGGCTAAATAGTGGGCTCAAATAAGAGCAGGGCAGGGGACAGGATCGAGGTTTGCATGAAGAACTGAAATACTTGTCAATCAACTGAGAAATATTACAAGTGGATATGTTATAAGTCAAATGAGGAACAGAAAAAGCAGGCTTTGCCAAAGAACATACATAATGAGACTCAGTCCGATGTTGGGTAACAGTATAGTTCATTAATGCCCACCAAGGATTATCAGTCCATATTCTTGTGAGAACAGCCCGAGTCAGGGTGCGTTTTGTTCTCGATGATGCAAAGTCTTCATTACGAGGGGGAAAAACAACAAACTGTCCCACCAACAGAATTGTCAGAACTGCTATGAAGGATCAAACCGGGCCTTGAGCCTAATTAAAGTGGAATGTCATTACGGGTAGTTTGATGTCACCATAGAGTTAGTTCAGTAATTATTCACAACTTTGGACTGGGCTATCATTTTTATACAGATGATACTCAACTCTATTTCAATGTGAAAAGTGAAACTCATCAGAGCTCTCTCAGCTCACAACACTCTTCAGTGAAATCCAAACCTGGAGGAGCAGAACTCTTTAAAATGAAACTGCAAGAAAACTGAACTCCTGCAAATTAGCACTGAAGTGCAACTTAAGAAAATGAGCTTCTCCTCGGCCACTCTTAGTGGTGATCTCATCAGACCTTCTTCTGATGCAAGGAACCTGGGGGTCATTTTAGATTCCTCCCTTTCTTACTCTGCCCACATAAAGAGACTTTCTTACATCCACCTCCATCATGTATCCCGTGTTCGCTCATTCCGCTCCTTTACTAATGCGGTCACACTTGTCCCTGCTGTTATCACATCCTGCATTGATTATCATAACTTC